>NC_051138.1:674263-974263 GCF_014839805.1 Manduca sexta | reverse complement strand
AACCTTTTTTGAGAATGCAAGAGAAATGATTCGAGAATTGGAGGACGAGGAGGCAGAGGATCATGAAGATCCTACCTATAGTGATCCACCACTAGTTCAAGATTTGCCTGGCCCATCGAGTGAAGTTATTTTTCATTACCCATGCAAGAAGGTCAAGCGAGTTATGTAGAATTTGATAAAAGGAAACTCATTTGGAAAAAAGACAGTTTGATGTATGACGAATCAAAATTAATTCACCAACCAAGCACAACAGACTCTGCTATAACTGAACTCGATACACCATATAAATGTTTTTTGCACTACTTCACACCAGAGTTTCTTCAAAAAATTGTTGATGAAACCAATTTATATGCAGTACAAAAACCCTTCAGTATCTTTCAACATTAGTGTTGGGGAGCTAAAAAATTCATAGGAATTCTTTTATTTATGTCAGTGGAGCATTTCCTAGTGTACGCTCATACTGGCATTCCAAGTTTAAGTACGATCCTGTAAAGAGCGTAATGCCGGTAAATCGGTTTGAGATGATTAGGAGCTACTTGCATTTCAACGATAACAATGAACATCTTCCGCGGGACCATTCCGATCACGATCGCCTCCATAAGATTCGGCCTGTGATAGAACAGCTAAATACGACATTTTCATCAGTTGCAATAGACCAACGACTTTCTATAGATGAACAGATGTGTTCAACGAAAATTGCACATTTTCTAAAGCAATATTTACCAAATAAGCCTCACAAGTGGGGTTACAAGCTTTATGTTCTCTGTAATCTCATGGGATATGCTTACAGATTTGAGGTCTATTCTGGACAAAAAGAAAACAAAGACAAACCAGCCGATGAGCCTGATCTCGGAATAACAAATAACGTCGTTATACGTTTGGCGAGAGCTATACCAAGGATGAACAATCATATTCTATTTTTCGATAATTTTTACACATCCCTGCCTTTGGTACATTACTTGAATAAACAGGGTATACAATGTGTCGGAACTATTCAGCAAAATAGGCTACCGAATTGTCGACTCCCTGACAAAAAGGAACTAATGAAAACTTCTGTTCCGAGAGGTACATATGAGGAACGCGTTTCTCATTCAGATGGAGTAGACTTTTCGGCCACTGCGTGGAAAGACAATAAAGTAGTCACTCTATTATCAACTTACGTTGGCGCCGAGCCTGTTAGCAAAGTATCAAGATACGACAAGAGGGCTAAACAAAAAATTGACATTCCTTGTCCCAAAATTGTGCAAGAGTACAATATGCATATGGGCGGCGTCGACCTGATGGACAGTTTCTTAGGACGCTATCGGATTCGAGTAAAGAGCCGGAAATGGTACCTACGGTTGTTTTATCACCTACTGGACCTCACGACAATAAACTCATGGGTCCTTCTGAAAACCAATCTAATTGCTAAAGGTGTGTCAAAAAAGCAACTGCCTAATCTTGGGGAGTTTCGCAATTGTTTGGCTGACACACTGTGCAATATAGGTATGTCTGGTGGAAGTAAAAGAGGACGACCCAGTACTTCCTCTCTAGAACGCGAGCTACAAATAAAAAAGCCAAAAGGTCCGCAACATCCGCTTCCGTCAAAAGATGTGCGCGTAGATGGGTTTGAACATTGGCCTGTATTTGCCAATCGATTACGGTGCAAGATGCCCAATTGTAAGGGCACCACACAATGGTCGTGTACCAAATGTAATGTACCGTTGTGTCTAAATCAGAGAAATAACTGTTTCAAAGATTTTCATTCAATACAGTAAGCCTAATTCGAAGACAGTCGTAAAATAGAAATAGTATATAAACTAGATTATTAATACGAACTGTAATGCATACTGATGTAGATCTACATCAATAAGTTTTTTTTATAAAAATATACTTTTTGGAAAAAAAAATTTTTTTCTTTATTTTTCCCTTAATCTATATTTAATTAACTACTTGTTTCAATTTATTTTATTTAAAAAGGAAAAATCATGCATTTAAGGGTTAAAGCTTTGTGATTTAAAGTTCTAAAAGTATTGCTGTATATTCGAACTTGTGGCGCTTACCATTACAGGAGCAACAAGCTCGTATGGCGCTTGCATTGTTTAAAAAATAGTAAGTTACACGACCACGCAAAGATGGTCGGTGGTATAATGTTACCAATATTACAAGTTTGTTAAAATAGGCCTGGATTAACATATGGTTTTCGCAGTAATTCTTTTAAAAGGCATTTATGGGATTTCTTATCAGATTTTGGAAATAGATGGCGTTGGTATCATACATTGGACGTTGTGGATCGCTATCGTGTTTAAGGGTCTTCTGTAGCGGAAGGTGAGGAAGGAAGGTATTCTGTGAAGGTAATTCGGAGATAGATGAATAAAATCGAAAATCTATTCTTAATTTTTCTGCAAGAATATAACTTTAATTCATTTTATCGCTATCTCTTCCTATGTTGACAAGGTTTATGCTCGCAAAACTCAGTAGGCACAAACATAATGCTTTAGTGTCTCTCATACGTTTTTAGCCGCGTTCAATATACGGAATTGTTTCGTGTTTCATGAAATACATTAGTCTGCGGCGCGGGATCAACCGGTTTATCGGATAAGCCCTTGCTCCGGATGCGGTATCTCAGGTTTGTATTTATTTGGAAGAGTTTTTGCAGGTTCTGGCCGGGATTATAGTTTTACAGTGGGTCATATATTGATGTCAATCATGTCAACAATTGATGGATAAAAACCTATATCTTAAAAAAAGTGTTTTAATTCTAAATTCATTTTTTCGGGATAAAAACTATTATTTATGGTATACCGAGGCTTGGTAATGTATGGCAGTTTTCATGCAAATCTATTGAAGGGTTTGTTTCCAACATTTGAAGCATGTCCATAAACTCTCGCATTTGTGATCTTAGTAGAATTAGTAATAATAACTATTTCTTTAAGTTACGGTTGGCAGTTCGATTGTGCTCATATTTTATTATTTTTCATAATTAAATTATGAGCCATAATGTGTTACACACACGCCATATAGAGTACAAATTCCAGATTCCGGGCTGGTACTTTGTCAAAAATTCAAATATCACTTTGGCCGACCCGGGAGCGAACCCGAGACCTCAGCAGTGCGGTCGTACTGTTTTACAACTACGCCACCGATATACATCCCTTTAATTTCAATTATATACAATTTATACTTCTACTCACTCATAGCTTAGTGTTTCACCTTTCAAAATTTTCATAAAGTTTGCTTATCTCTATTTTATAGGTAGGCAGTAGGAAGCTTTAATATCCAGGAATAGATGTAACAGGGAAATACATAAATCAATAAATAAATAAACTTACCATCAAATATAATGTGAGAATCGCAATCCAATGCTTTGTAATTCTTATATTTTTTACCATCACAAACGATGCTCGTCTTGCTATTCTAAAAGAGCAACACAAACGATAGTTCCATTATTGCGTTTGAAGTCTGTATCTTTAATCTTGGCTGGACAGCGGCCAAGACCTCTCCGAATGGCATTTCAAGTTGAAATAATATTGCAAGACGCGCAAGTTTTCTTCCACGTCGAGTTTGCCTTTGACAACACATAACTTGGCGTACAGACACGTTTTTATTATTCGTTTGTATTTTTAACGTCCATTTTTACGTTTTCGGGTTAAGCTTGGCTTTACCAGCTGGGATTGGTTCCGTTTGGGTTACGGCTCGTGACTGATTTTATCTAGGTAAGTTTGGATGATATTATATAGTCTTTTTTGGTTATAGACCCCGCAGTCAATACCAGAGGAAACTCGTGAAAGGGATACTGGACTCCCCCGAGTTAGCGAATGCAGGGCCCTGGAGGAAAGTTGGGTGAGGAAAATTAGGAAGGAGTTGTAGGGAAAGAAGAGAGGACCATCTTAGGATAGGCGGAGGGGAGAAGGAAAGATGTTGGAGCCCTTACAGACCTCAATGCCTTAGGCCGCGACAAATGCCCCCCGTGCATGGCCGTGCAGTTTGGAGTGTGGTTCGATGCGGAGACCGAGCGTATTTTGGGGGGACATTATTTATTTAGCACATCCAAGGATTATGACTATTAAGAAACAATTTAATATGAGGAAGGATATGGTTTTTTGGGCTTATAATACCTAGGGCTGGATTATTCGTTATGTCCAATTTCCTTCCTCCTTCTCAGAACTCATCCTATTGTGGAGTATTAAGATTTGGCTTAGTTTCTAATACAGGCCACTCAACTATCTCTACCGATACAGTTCTTAGTTAAACGTCTTAGAAATCCAAATAAAATGTTCCCTGAATGGAATTTGAATCCAGGTGATTCAATTCGACAAACGCTAGACCAACTTAGTAATACTCTTTAATATACTAAACATTATGAAGTCAAACTTTTAGGCCAATTGACATCCATAACATTAAAGTAAGTAGTTTACGAAGATCCTTACGAGTAAGTAACTTCATACGTTAACTTGTAACGAGGTGAACATAGGTAAATAACCATTATAATCACCAATTTTGTTACCCAGATCTAGATTACTGGACGCGACTACAAACATATGGATATGACGCCAATAAAGAAAAATATATTTAGTGAAGTTGCATGTTAATAGGGCACAAATTCACCTACTGGCAGTGATGGGATTAATAGGCGACGTACGAGAAAAAATACAATCGATATTTTAGCAATTTAAAAAGGTAAGATGCCAAAAGACCGGCTGCCAGACTTTAAGAAACTGTAAGTTATTCTGCGTAGATTGGACCATTAACAGCTAAAATTTAAAAAAAAAAATGTATAATTGTAAAATGTAGGTAGATATTGTAACTTTGACTTTTTGAGACCAACACATCATTTCGCCCCGTCACTACGAAGGCTGGAAAGTCTTAGTAGTCTGTAGGGAGAAAATTATCATATAAAAATCGCGATGAAATCCACAAAATAGTTTTATTGCAAGGTGCGATGCTTTATTGATAGGCAATTGGCTACTGGTAATAAAATACAGGAAAAATACATGTTTGACGATGTGTACTAGTCTCTCAGGGTAATTAGTTCATTGCAGTGTTATGCTGTGCGTTTTAATTCAATATTTTGGAATATGTTACTGTTTGAGGGCGGTTTTACTTATTATTAGAAGAGTGACATGGTCGCCTCATGCTATAAAAATCATAATTAATTTGTTAGAACGACAATAGCGGTTGCTTGAGAAGTTTGATGAAAGTAGGAGAAGCGAAAGAATTGTGGGAAAATAGATCAAAGTGCCTATAGCCTCTGGCTACCCCTATGGGATAGAAGCGTAATATTATGTATGTATATGATGCCCGCTATGCAGTCAGGTATAAATGTATGGAGTACCGAGAAATATAGGCTAGTGTCTTATGCACTTGGTCTCCACACCGAATGCACGCCCATGCACGAGGGAACATTTGCCACGGCCTTAGGCACACAGTTCAATGTGTATACCTCTTGGTTGTAAATACACATTGGCCTTATGAGGGTTCCCGGCAATTTTCTCTCCCTGCGCCTCTGGCCATCTAAAAGAAGTTTCCTATCCTTCCCTCACACTTTCCTCCCCCAAAGATCCCAACTCTCCTCCGGATCCCAGCAGTCGGTAAGCCGGAGGATTTCAGTCCCATTTGCAGGTTTCCCTCGGGGTTGACTGCAGGGATGCCTATTCAGAAAAAAAAAACAAGTCAGAGACTTTCCCGCCCTCACACCCACCATTACAACCCCTGTTAGCCAGGATCAGCAGTGGCACGCATTTTATGACATCGAACTGGCAAGCTCGGCGAGTTTCAGGGAAAACTAATATGTCATCCCGCAACGAAATTAATCAAATAGAAAGATAGGGAGGAGTTGGAAATATTAATTGTCCACTTCCCTCCATGGCAATGCGGGTGACAAAATCATGATCTAAGGAGGTGTTTTAACCTCAAGGATAGGGACGTTTACAACTAGATAAGCTAGTTATAAAGCGCAGATCCTATCACATGAGCTGTTAAATATACAGGTTAGTGAAACTATAATATAGTCGTATCTAGGTGCACGAGGGTCATTGTAGATGGCAGAAGCGATTCTGTCCCCTCATTTGGATTCATCCCGGGGTGTCGCAAACTCGTAAAGATTTCCAAAAGTTAAATTAAAGCCACTTGTTACTGTCACCGGGCCTTATCTTTGCACCATTTGTTTTTCGATAACAATATTAAGGGAATATTTTTTTACAGATGAAAAAATGCTGAATACCTGAATCTAGAACTTTGGAGATAGCGAATGAGATATTTTAGCTGGGATTTGGTGTGTTATGAGTGATGGCGCGTTTTTTTCTTGTGTCAGAAGGTTCGTCGTTTTAACGTATTTTAATCTTATCATCTGGTGTTTGGCTACTAACTAGCTTTTCTTCTCACTTTGACATATCTATATATGTATATATATATGACTGGCTACATTATAAGTCGCATTATTAAACCTGCAATATTTTCTTACTAAAAAGCTTGTATGGCATTTGAAACAAGAGTATAATATACAAGAAACCAAACATGAAATATCGGGTAATTACTAATTTTAGGGTGGTAGGTAAAAACAAGCATTTTGTATCTATGAACATAGTCTACGTCACCTAATCAGATTTATGAAGATAGGAACTAAACAGTGATAGGGAAACACTGTTTTGTCGTAATAACGTTTATTTCTAGAGCCATAATGCGCAATGTTAACCCCACGAAACCATAAAAGCAAGCTCCGTGAATAATTCTCAAATAACTGCTTATACGTGGCAATAACAAAGTTGAATGTTGTGTAAACTGAATACGAAGTTGAAATTAAATTATTTTATGACAGTTTATGAATATGTCTTAAACTTGAGTATGTCTGATGTTACACAAAGGAAACAAATTGTTTCGACTCCTTTATTGTCTTAAGGGAGGATGAAGCCATAAGTACGCTACGACTGGCTATAAACAGGAGCAATTATATAAGAACATTAATACATTTTACATGGTAATATATTAAGATAATAACCAGTACTTAAACTGGATAGTCATAAACATGATACAACATTATATGTTGCTTGTTGGTAGAAATTTGCTGGTGGTAGGATATATTTTATATACGCCCAGATAGCGATTATCGTACACAAGGTGTAAAACCCGCCATAGCGACCCACGTAAGTGTGTCGCGTTCCGGGATCAGCATGTGTATACAGGCCGGTATAATAGGGGACCGGACTCATTTTTGTTCTTTATTATTATGAAATATTTACGTTATATAAATTAGAACACAGAAAGAATTATTTAAATCCGGTAAAAAATCAACAAGTTATAAGTCTTTTAATTTCGGTACAAGGGGTAAGTAACAAGAAACAGAAAAGAGGCGCAATACCCACGTGTGACGACTTCGGCACATAGTAATATTTGAAATATGAATTACTGGGCTCATTTTTTAAGCAATTTTAATGCAGTTTTCGCGGGAGGGTTTCTTTTTCGTATTATTAACTACTACATATAGAATATTGTACAAAATCCAACACAGGCCGGTCCCCTACTGTGTATACTTTCGAGGTGTAGTCATATCTCGTCAGTTGATTTTCTATTGGACCCCACTCTACTTACCATCAAGGGCATATTGCTGTGTCCGTATCAAAACAAAAAAAAATTGACATAGTGATTGCATTGTACGTCTCAAGATGGTTTGCCCCATACAGGGAACCTACTAAACACAACGCACTCATCACGCCTCTATCCTCGAAAGAGCAGGTAGAGGTGCAACCAAGGTTTCACTTTTCGCCTGGTGTGTTCCTTGATGTGCTAAGCATCGAGCCTTCACCTACTAAATCAATATTATAATTTTTCTGTGATGTATTGCACCATTTTGTTGATTTTAGATTAATATTTGTATAAGACAATTAATATGGTGATAACAACAATAATTACAAGATTTGAAATAACAACTATTATTGTAGTAGATGGTTTTATAATTACTTGTTATAAGTTTGATTGAACTGTCTGAGTTATTAAAATTCATTTCGTATCCGAGGTTATTAAAATTATCTGGGATTAGATAATTTTGTAGTTATATTTTATCAGTTGTTTAAAATGAAGAATTTATTCAAGAATTACCAAGAGTTTGCAACATCCTATCACTCCCCAAGTGCGCAACGCGTTTTTTGCCCGCGAAAAAGAAAAAAAAAAAAGAGCTTCCAGCTGCGATTAGGCAACCGACTATATTTTCTAGTTTCGTCATTTAATTATTTTTGGTATTTGCATTTGAGTTCATCGTTTTATGTTCGTTTACTGTTTCTGAAACACTTTTGAGTAATAAAGGGTGTTTCTTAATTTTATTCAACCAAAACATCAAGTAACAAGAATTTCTTCAAGTATACCTTCAATAAACCATACGACAGTTAACATTTATTTTCCATCCTAAAATCACAAACATGCCGGAGCACGCATCGTAAATAAATTACGAATTCACGTGCAAGACGCGGGCGAACCTTCCAGAACGTTTTATAACACAATCGAACGATTTCCACAAAAGATTTGTCAGACAAATGGCTTACTGTTTAGTGTAGGGCTGAATCATATTTTCACGTCCTTCGGGACCAGGAATTGTCGCATGTATATCGAATGGGAAGGATTTCTTTATTGGTATTGATGTGTTCTTTATAAATTGTGTGTAGCTAAAACAGTATGCATGATGAAAGAAAAAGTTTGCTCAATCATTTCACGGCAACTGATGTTATGCGTTATTAGTGAGAAAAATTCCAGAAAAGGACGTTTACCTTAAAGTCGTTATTATTATAATTATTCCGGTCTGCGTAATTTTTTTTGCGTTCTGGTTGAAGGAGATAAATATCTTGAAAGGAAGAAAAGACACGCTGATAAATATAGTCATAAATTACACGTGTTTCCACGAAACAATATGCATGCATTTGGTGCACTCCCAGTTCGTCGGGCATGCAGAAATTATTTCGTCAAAATAAGCAGTTGGCAAGACTTGTTCTTTCTGAGACAAATTCGAGATTCGAGTTAAAACAAATTTATAATCGATCACAAGAATATTCATAACGTCATCAAAAAGTTGAAGAGTGCTTTACTGGTTTTATTTTATTGTTATAATTTATTAATGTGACATAGAAATAATCATGATTCACTAATTTACGATATTTAGCATAACAATTCTATTGTGTGTTCAGTGTGCACATTCGGTGTTATACCTATTAAAAAAAATCTATATATAGTCTACATCGTTGGTTAGATAATACCCTAATGATGTTATTTAAATTTCATCTTATAAACTTAATTAGTACTTCCACTCTTAACCCATATCTGCAACCGAACTTCATTATCACCTATAAGTTCAAAACAATAATCCTAAATCATTTTTATCACGTAACTTTGGTTTGCATATCTTAGTATTCCGAGACGAGCCGGTACCCGTGAAGTTTTGAAGTATGCAAAGTTACGTGCCGCGAAGCCCGCCGTATCCGGTTTCACAGAGCCAACTACATCCACAGGATCTATATCCTTCCCTTGTATCAAATTCTAATACTACCAGATAAGTTTGTAAGTTGTTCAGTTGTGTTTTGTGCTTGGTATATTTTTCTCAGCTATTTCTACTGGCCTATAGTTTGTGGTAGGAAAACCCTTTGACTACTGATTATTTCAAAGATTTATAAATATTGAAACTGTTCTAACCTCCTTAGAATGTGACACAAAACATGACACGAACGTTGTTGTGGATTGTTCAAAACAGCACATATGATTGGTTTGTTTTGCCGCATTCTAGCTGCAGTGCTGTTCAATGGAGTACGAGAGTTTGACAGCAAAGTGATCGAAATAAAACTGGTTTTCGAATTTTATAGCGGTTTTTTATGTGATGAATTATTTTCAAAATTTACGAAATATTTAATTACAACAGACACCTATCTAATAAAACTAGAACGCAATGATATATTCCAAAACTATGAAATATAGTATAATCGTTATCATCATCAGCTGTAGGATGTCCACTGCTGAACGTGGGCCTTCCTCAAAGATTTCCAGATCGACCTATTATAAGCGGCCCGCATCCAGCGACCTCCTGCGATTTTGTAAGGTCATCAAAAGAGTTCAAATATTTATGCAGACAGAGTCATAATCACACAAGCTGCCCCACTGTTGGCACTATACTAGCGTACTCACGGACTGTGTCCGAGGTTAATTAGCTTTTTAATTCATTAATTTATTTCTTACTTTGCCGCGGTATTATATACAGCTTCGTATTCAATTTTGCTATTTGTTTTGTTGTCGGTTAGATAAATCCATCCTAGACACCCTTCGCTGGTTCTTTATCATTTCAGCCGGGAATCGTCCACTGCTGGACATAGGCCTCCCACATTGAGCGCCATAGGGACCAGTTCTGGGCCGTCCTCGTCTATCGTCCAGAATTTTTCCGCCCCAACGGCCATCAGTTTTGCGAGCTATGTGTCCTGCCCACTGCCACTTGAGTTTCGCAACTCTAATCAATGGTTAAGGTATCACTATCGATTCTCGCGAACAGGAGTTTCAGTAATAAAGAAGACAAAGTAATTACTGCGCAGTTCAGAGTAATATTTTGTGTTTAGATTCCGTCTTAGTTTGCAACTGCTGTTTACCATTCCTCTGACGTACAGAGCTTCTAAAATATCAACTTATTCTTGGTCCACGGGGAGTTTGGAGCCAAGCGCTTACCCCGCACTGGTTATTTTAGATTATTTAAATTATCCAACGTTTAATGCTATTCATATTTACCAAATATCCCGAGGGATCCAACTTTCCTCTACGTTGCAGTTTTAAGTGGGCAGCGCCGTTTATCTAGCTCAAATTTATGAAAACATCGCTAGTCGAGATCGTTCGTTATGTAGTTTCTATACTATACAACCAAGTTACGTTGTTTATAACAGTTGTTTCAAGCAATTATGGGAGGAAACATAATATTTAGAGTTATTTTCTTGTTAGAGCGGTAGGAAATTGTTCTTTTATTAAGAGAATTTTTAGATACTGATGTTTTTATGTTATAGATAATAATGAACGATTCTTTTAACCTATACAAAATCGGGGGCTATAACTACGCAAAAATATTAGTCCAGGTCACCTAATTGACAATTATTTGAGTCGTGATTACAAGATATAGTATAATTAGTATGACATGGAATTTAAAATGAAAAACTAATGTAGTAATTTCTAGTAGACATTAATAACAAAGGACGAAGAATGAATATTCCATGATAAACGTTTATAAATAAAAACAGGCGAAGTCAAAATAATAGTTATTGTTCCGGAAGGTTTGAAGGATCTCATCAAATTATGTATTGAATTCGAATTTAATCATTCATGTGATCATTGTGATAAATTCCAAGAAATATATTAATAGGAAGATCAAACGCTCTTGAACGTCAAACACCGGGGTGGGTGTAATTAAGACGGGGGGAATTGTGTGTCAAGTTCATGGTTAGGTGTTTGTAATCACGTACCGTCAAACAAAAAAGTAGCTGAACTAATTCAAAATTTAAAATGGTCTTTAATTTTTTCTAAGATACATTTTAAGGGTTTACTTCATTTTAGATAAAGAAAACTAATATTGGGATTGAAGTTTTGAATTTGGTCAGCTACTTTTGTAGCCGACTAGACATATATTGTCAGTAGACCAGAGAAATTAACAGAGAGTCGTGTAAACTCTAGTGTTTACTGGTGGCAGGTCTCTCGTATGTGAGAGTCCGCCTGGGTAGGTACCACCGTAATGTCTATTTCTGCCGGTAAGTAACAGTGTATAGTTACTGTTGTGTTTCGGCTTCAAGGAAATTGTAGCCAGTATAACTACTAGACATAATAAAACTTTACATCTCAAGTCTTAGAATGGCGAGCGCAGTGGAATACCAAACAATACTTTACTGTTTATGGGCGGTCGTATGGCTTACCAACAGGCGAACGGACTCATCTCGTCATTCAAAGCAATAAAAAAAGCAAACATCAACGCGAACATAAACCAGGTTCTAAAACTCACAACTTTACAGAAGCCAATACATGCAAATGTACAGAACCCTTTACTCTTGTGTCTCACAGAATCCTAAAAGGGATACAAGTTGGAAAAACTTACGAATGAAGATAGAAAGTGGCAATCGTAGGGTGGCAGGTTGCGATCGAGTTGGATTGCGCTTCGGCCGTGCCAAATGAGGCCCAATCATTCATCGCGACCGGAGGCTTAGGGACTTAGCGTGAGATATTTGAGGATTGAAGATTTTTGGGTACAGCTTTGTGTTGATAAATCTAGTTATAGATATTTTTTTGGATAGCAATAAATGTATAATCATTTTTATCATAGAGAAGAGTGGGGTGACATAGAAGAGGCCTATACTCAGTAGATACGGGTTAATTAGATAGATGGAGATAATTATTTTTGGAATCGGTTACGAAAATCGATTCATGGAAATGAAATTACTAAATACTGATGACTAAATATTTTTTTAGACTCGTCTCGTATGTTCCAAAGATTTTTAAACTTATACTTACTTTATATTACAATAATGCTTGCGCTATTGACTTACAATGAAACGTGTATTTTCCCATAAAAATATTGTATGAAAAAATGTCCATTAAACAACTTAAATCCTTTAAAATAAAATTTATAAACGAGTGAAACAGGATATAACCGGCCGTGTTGAGTTAAAAAACATACATTTTGTACGTAACATAATTTAATGCGCTCCTAGTGTGGATTATTTTGTTCCCGATTTTTATTGCCTTTCCTTTTTATGTTTGCGAATCGTTTTATACAACTGACGCGAAGTCGCTCTTCTGATGTACAGTCAGCCACAAAATTAGCTGAACAAATTCAGAACTTTAAAACTGTTATACAAAAGAACTAGAATCTAAATAATCTTTTTCGTTGTATAATATAAAGTAAATACTTTGAACTCTATCTTAGCGAACAAAAGTTTATTGTTGTTGCACAAAGTTTAAACTTGATTTGATATTTTGAATTTGTTCAGCTATTTTCGAGGCTGATTGTACATAAATAGTAACATCAAGAACTTGAGATTAAAAACTGCACGGGATTTGTCATAACTAAAGAAAATTGAGAGAATTGGAGTTTCCGCCTAATAAAGAATTCTTGACTACTTACTATACGCGAGTTTTGAACACAGCTCACCAAACTGACATATAACGTAAAATGTCGGCCACCCACTGGTAATATTTCGTTTTGATACAATTTTACTACAAAACTAACTAAAATAAATTTAAAAATAAACGCAGTAGCTAAGCTTCTCGAACCTGACGGCGATATAACATTTCAAAAGCAGCTAACTATTTATAATAACTTCACCTTTCCAAGAATTAAACTCATATACTACTACAGAAGAATTATATAGGTCCTCTGAAAACAGGTCAACTTAGCCGCTTGGCTTTATTAAATTTTGGAGACTCCATGCATTATTCAATAGAATTTTTAGTTTACAATTTATATTTTCATACAGTGAGTAGCGCTATGAATATTAAAGTGTAGGCTTTGAAAACTGAAATTAAATGAGGCGTACATTGTTTTGAAGCTTTCAGAGGCTTTAACGTTGATTGCTAAGAGATCTGTGAAAAGAAGAGTATTATGTAGATATTTTAATAATTAATTAGTTTTTGTAGAACTCTTAAAATACCGAATGTCAAGCATTGACAGCGGGATAAGCAGGTCACCCATGTGGCAAGCGCCAGGTGTCAACAGCAACGTGACACAGAACTTTGATTTTAAAAGCACAACGCATTGTATCCGACACCGTGAGACATTAGATCAGTTTCATAATGCCCAGTAATAGAAATAAACATTGACTATAATTTGATTTAGAACATAACAAAATATAATAATTGCTTATGTTCACGCGAATGTTAGATTAAAATAAAACTATTTAACTATTTTATATGATACCGTTTTGCGTAGATCGTGCCGTCAACAGATAAATAAACTAAGCAAAAAAAATTGACAACGAAGGCTGCAGTTTACGAAACGTCGGGAGAAAATTGTGATATAAAAAACCGCGATAATATCCGTAAATAGTTTTATTTCAAAAACACAATATTGGTATTGTTTCTTGATACAAATAGAAAAAGAGTCGAGAACCTACTGACACTAACTTTACATACGAGAACCCTGCCTAGGCTATTACTAAAATTTATGCTTTATTTTATTATCATTCTTACGGCCTGCATTATTAAATTAGGGTTTGCATAGCACTCTTGACAATGTTTAAGCCATTACAAACAATAAAAAACAATATTGTACGATTAATGTAGACATATATTTTTACATTTTTTCTTTTGAATCCAGATTAAGTAAAATAAAGGTTTTCGCAGACTTATAGCTTCGAGATGATGGGATATCTGCCATTTTCTTATGTACGACAGTGTAGCTTATTTGGTTTTGTACTGATTCTTAAATACAAATTATACATAAGACAAAGCTTTGATTCTAAATAAAATATTTTGTTCAGGGGTGAGGTTGTAATTGATATTCTCAACATTGGTCTGAAGAAGAACGGGAAGAAGTAAACACATAGCTAACTGTCGCACTATTGGTCTATAAAAACAGTGATGTAGTATGCATCGTATTTCTTGTATCTGTCTTTAATTGAATATAACTTTCAGGTAGCTGCGGTTCCTCAAACGTGAAAAAGTTTTTCTATGATAAAAGACTCGCTTCATATTTTTTGGGATAAAAAGTAGCGAATAGCTCTGAGGAGTAATACAGCTTCTTATTAGAGAAAGATTTTTTTTAAATCGGTCAGCAGTTCCAGATATTAGAGCCTACAAACCTACCAAAAAACTCGCGGACTTTATCTCTTCGTATTAGTATAGATAATATATTATACGTTATTATTAAAAACGTAATTTTATGGTAAATACAAATAATACATCAAATTCCTTATTGAAGAACTGTAACAAGAATTATATGACATACTATCAATCAATGATATTCAAAACTAAAAATCTTTGTGAAAGTCGCACTTCGTATTCCACACTATTTTAATACAGCAAGTCCCAAGGCGGTAAGTTTGCGTCACCTCTAAATCCAAATCTACCCACCCTTTAATAAGTAAGGCTATAAATAGGAACAATAAGGCTTCGCAAAGCGTTGTAATCTATTGCTAATGCTGGTTTAACACCAGTACTTAATTTTGAAATATATTACTGGATTATACACAGATGGTTTTTAGTGGAAATGTTCACAGGCACTTGTATTCGCCAAGTTTATGGAACATAATTTGCATATTAAATCCTTTAGATTACCTGGACAAGATTCATAGCAAGAGGTATTAGTTTTAGACCGATGGGGCTAGTTATGGAGTAGAATTCTGCTTTGTAGGACGAAGAGGAAATAGACCGTTCAGTTGCCGTGTGTGCCGTGAGGCAAAATAAGGATTTAGGTAAAAGGAAAGGTAGTCAGAGGTAGTATTATAATCAACTAGTTTTTGCCCGGCTAGCGTGATAAAATTTTACTGGAATAAAAGCTCCAACGTCTACTTTTCCGGGATATCCTTCTCAGGGTCTCGAACTATCTCCATACCAAATTACATCGAAATCAGTTCAGCAGTTTAAGTATGATAAGGTAATAGATTGACAGATAAAAAAAAATCTCATTTTTAATGTAAGTACGGTTGTGACGGTCACTTTGTTCCATACATAAATTAATATTTTTTGAGTCAAAGAACTAGATTAGCGAGGTCAAACATATTATAGCAAAATTCTTTATAAGTTGTGATATATGAATGAAAATATCATCGTTGTAGGTGGAGAACTAAATAACTCGGATTTTGGCTATTTTGGACTTTCATCACTTTTGTGTTGCCCAAAACATGGCGCGTATTTTGGCCTAACAAGCATTTCATTATCTTATCTCGTTTCGAAATTATAGCTTTTTTTATGTTAAAAGTGGAGAAATAAATATATTCAAAATAATATATATTTTGTTGTAGAAAAAGTAAATAATTAAATAATAAAATCAATAAACTGCGACTTATAATCTGTTCAATAGTAAAGAAATTAAATAAAATGAGTTATTTAATTCTTCCTCGCGTCTATTGTTTGTAAACAAAATTAATCAAGTGTGTAGAAGAACTAAACAACTTGATTTGTTTAATTTAGACATTGACAATCCTAATGGTATTCACTTTAATAAACTCTATAATTGTAATTATTTAACCTTATAATTACTTTACCATATGGTTTCTAGTGTGGCAAAACTAAATAACTATACGAGTTATTTAGTTTATTTCAGCAAACTTACAAAACATTGTTGTGGCAGAAATAAATAAGAAGTTTTTATTTTTTTATATTTTTATTTTTCAGGTCAGAGTTTTTTTTTGTTAATGCGTAATATAATACATAATAAGACCCAAGATATATAAAAATACCGACACTAAAATTATTTATAGTTTTTTAGTAATGCTTAAAAATAACTAAAAAAAACAGTTAATCGCGTTTATCTCGAAACCAGAAATTTTGAGTTATTTAGTTCTCCACCTACAGCGACGATATATGAATACAATATAGCTTTAAAGTCGTCATATAATACCGATGCAAAAACTCCACTGTCTTAAAAGAAATAAAGTATCTGCAAATTTAATGCAATAACGAAAAGCTATACTAGAGAAAAGCATTTTATTCCATTGAATATTCCGCTGGTTTCATCTCAGACAATATTCCATATTACGCTATATTTAAATTTTATTGCACTGACTTAAAATTTATTTACGTTGCCAAATTGAATTATTTTATTTCTGAGAATATATCGGGATTTGCATAGTTATGAGTTTTTTGGTTGTTTTACGGCAGACGTACACGACCGTAACTAATCCGATTAAAATCGCATAATTAAGTCACAAAGTTGTATAATAATTAAATCGAATAATTCTTGAAGTATGTAATTTTATCACCGAATTGTTTCGATATTTGTAAATAATATTGCAGTTCATTGTAACGTTTACTTACAGATTTGTCTGCTTTTGAGTATTCTAGTAACCAGAATTGCGAATATATTGTTCATGATTACAAGCGTACGTTAATCTTAGATCTAGAACGTAACTGATATAAAACATCACGTGGACAATCAATCCGTTGCAAAATCGCTACTTACTGAGGAACAACGCAGAAAACATAGTGTATTAATATATTTATTATAGTGAATCAAAAATCAATAATTCTCATTAAAGTTATTGAAAAAAAAAGTCTGGCAGACTTTAAGACACTGTGAGTTTATTTTGCGTAGATCGGACCATCAATAGTGAAAAAAAGGCATTGTATAGTTTTAAAATATTGGCAGATATTTTATCTTGAACTTTTCGGATGACCAAAACCTCAGCCCGCCCCGTGACCACGAAGCCTTAAAAGTCTTCGAACTTTATAATGTAAAAAACCGCGATACAATTCGTAAAATAGTTTTATGTCAATGACTAACATTCGCGTAAACATCAGAAATCATTATCAATAATTCTCACTCATTAAAATCAGTCGGAGTCCAACAACGTACCGACAAAAACGGGTCGTCTGCGTTTCTCCAACTAGACATATTAAGCCTTTGAATATTCATGTATTGCTTATATTTGAGTATGAAATTAATTTTCTTAGTTTTGATAATGCCTTTCGACCTTTGTACTCTGTTCAGGTGAACGACATTTCAAGCTAAAGGTATTATTGTCTTTGGACTTGTTTAACTTTACAAGACATTTTTGATTTTATTAATTACAAGGCGTCTTTCGTTTGTTAGGGTTCGACTGAGTTAGTACCGTGTCTTTGTCATGAATTCTGGTTTGGAGGACAATTTATAACAAAGGACTCGTATTAAAGATCCCAACATCTTCAAATATTGCGAGCTTTTGCTTGCATCTACGTGTAAAAAATTTCACCCTGAACTAGCGGAATGAAAGTACTACTGGATATCTCTTTAGGATAATAAAATACCTAAAATGATTAATTATTGTTATAACTACTTTACGAACTGCATTTAATTATTAAAGTAAGAAATAAAAAAAAACACCGTTCGAACTGTTTGACCACTATTCGAAGGTATCGCCAAAACGGAATAACATATTTTTAATGATGTTTATAATACCTAAGATTTAAGATTAATTCTGTACAAACATAACTGCGTGGGCCCACGTAGCAATTTAATTTAAACCCGCGCCAAATCTCTTAAGCGAGTAGATTACCGTACACAGTATCAGCTGACCCTTGTCAAGGCACACATGCTTCGACGCATGTAGTGAGGAACAGTGAGGGATTCGTAAATATTGCGTATAGGTTATCTTATGCATACCGTCTTGTGGGTTGGAGTATTCTTATACGGGCAATGCTGATGGTAAATGGAGTAGGGTCTAATGGAATGTCGACTGACGAGAGATGGTTACCCTCGACAGTTGATACAATTATGTCGGCCTGTTGGAACCGGATATACACATGCTGATCCCGGAACACAACACACTTCCTTGGGCCACATGGCGGGTTTTATTACCTTGTGTGCGGTGGTCGCTATCCAGGCGGATATAAAATATATCCTACCACCAGCAAAAGACGTGTCGAGAGGCAAGTGACGCTTATTACTTGTGGCCTTTTGAGACTTATTATTATTTTTCATTAAAAGACGACTATTCAGTCCTTATTTAACACATGCCATTACGTATACCTCTCTAAGCTATTTATCTCGCCGCCGACGAGGAAGCGACGTACTGTCGACGGTTTTTTCGCTCAAGAAACGTAAAATAGATGTAGATGTCGTATGAATTAGAATCATAATTATAAATAGTTGATCGCCGACTGTAAACACAGCCGGCAAGAACTCTCCGCTATTTTGTCACAGCTACAAGAGCTATTAAAAATATTTCACGCAGAGCGATAGTCGCTTGGCGGTCAGAAAACATGCCGAGGGATGCCTAGACATCATAGCTAGTAATTGCCCGTCACTATAGTCTAGCGACAAAACTATCGGAATTATACACTCGCTTCTCGATGCTCGCTGACTCGTTTCTAGCTTTATTCGCTGCTGTTTCATCGTCGGAAGTGGGACGAGTACCTAATGCCGGTTCGGTTCAATCTTCTCTTTATATGTCTGCGGGTTCAATAGTTTTTCGAATGGGTTGTGTTAGTAATTCCACAATGCTCGACACACATAGAAATCTAACATAGACAGTTCAATACTTTTTCGAATGGACCGTGTTAGCAATTCCACATTGCTCGATACGCATTAGACAAGGTAGTGAAAACATTAAGCTTAAATATTGCTATACCGCCGCTGACCTACACTTTGCTCCCGTTGATACAGATTTATATCAGTTATGTAGAAACACGTGCACGTGAGGGGGAGGGGTTATTTACCCCCACCCTACCTATCATATGATCACGTCGTGAGACTATCAGAGATCGGGTGTCATCAGTGCATTAAGACCTGGAGTTTGGGAAAGATAATTACTTATAATATTTTAGGAGAACGAGTAATTTCTAGTTTAATAACTATTGAATAATATTTGAAGACTTAATGATAGGTTCTCACTAGTAGAGCATATTATATACTCGTAAATTAAGATGTGAGCAGTCTATTTTCACTGTGGCTTAAAACAATTATAATTATGGGAGATAGGTAAATTAATATAAAGAAGAACAATAATAAATTTTATTTAGGTCATATGTTTCTCGAAGAGAATGCTCCGCATTGGCGCTGTGTGTAATGACTTGTAAAATATGTTAGAAATAATATCTTAGAATCTTTCCGATTTATGTATAAAAATAGTCTAGATGAATATTAAAAATAACTTCGAAAGTTAGTAGTCTTTCTCAGGATAAAAATAGTTTTCATTTCATCTGGTAACTTTTCGAGTCCAGTTAGTAAAAACATTCCTACGTTACACGTAATGTATTACCTGCCTATCGAAGGCTTTCGGGAGTTGTCGATCTATCTATATATAAGGGTACATTGACCAGACTGGATTTTAAAGGATTAGAAGTAGGCCATCTGTCTAATTTTAAAGGATCGTTGACCTTATCTATTTGTACCCAATCGCAAGGTCATCTGCAATTTATGTATTTTGATCCTATATTGATAGGCAATTTATTTAAGACAATAACATGACCCTAATCGAGGGTCCTTCAACTGACCTACATAAATAAATGATATTGGTGTTTTTTGCTAACAGATCCAGATAGCTGTAAATATTGATACCTCATTTTCGTAACTAGGTTGAGTTTCGGACGGCGTCTGTGATTTTTTTGGCGAGTCAAAATGTGTGCCCGAAACTTGACTGCCGTATGTAGTCCTAATAACTAAATTATAGTGTTTAGCAATATGATATCAACTGACGATTGCTAGAATTATGCCGGCTTGCCATTCTGAACCCTCAATCTCAGTTTGCTATGTAATCTAAGTTTCTCACCACGTGATAGAGTCGTTATGTAGTTGGGTAAAACATATTAGTACCAGAACACATTGGGACTTGAAGTAAAAAAATATTTAGTACGCACAAACAAACAAATCATTTTTTAATATATCGCCAAAGAAAATAACGGATTTACGGTGAAGATAACACCATAACAAATGGATGTAAAATATGGTCTCTTGCTATATTCATTAGGAAACCGCTAGGCCTTGTCAGAATTTCATTACCCGATACATAAATTTTATTACATGTACAATAAAAACAAATAAAAAATCGGCTGAAGTGGGTCGCGCGTCCGGCGAAGTGGTTCCGTATATATGTTCTCAAGTTTTGTTAGCTATTATGGGGACATTATGACATTGCATTTTTAATGAATCCACATACTCGTCTTTATCTTTGTTATCATTACTCTAAATATCATTCAGGCATAACGAATATTTTTATTAAAGATTCCGGTATTACTTTTCAGATATTTTGAAGGTGTGCAGTTATTTTTATTAGTATTTATTGTGATCGAAAATTTCCCATTTTTGTTGCCTTGGCTGTAGAAACGACGCAGAAATCCACATGTGCTTTGCTATTGGTGACGTGATTTCGGAGTGATTCAAGCCCTCTTTACATGCGAGTCGTGTATCAATAGCGACGCTTTCGCCAGGACCGCGTGCGCCGCCTGATGCAACATTGTTAAGGTAAGGCTCGAATTCCTTGAACCCTGGAATCCTAAGTACGGCTGCCAACTCAAAGCCTGCAACGAACCAGCCCCTCCGAAGGGGACCCAAAAATACAGCCCGCAAAACGCCTGGGTCATTGCCTGGTCCAACGCACCAGGTCTTGGGAGTCGGCCGAGACAGTATCCGCTGACATTCGTCCCAATAATTCCCTGTTTTATTTATATTAAATTTTTCCCCCGCCACCATCCCTATTTGGAGGCTCGTAATACGTCACACCTCCAGTGTTGTTTTCAAGAAGACAAGTATGTGTTTTAATTTTGTAATGCAATGTAAAAAATACCTTGTATATTACTTCTGTTTTCTCGTAGGGAAATTACTTTATTGTGCATTATTTCTGTCGTATGAAAGTATTAAATATTACATTTAGGGAAGAGAGAAGAATGTTAGTCCAAAACAAGAAGGTTTTCAAAATAATGTCTTTGTTAAAATCGGCCATTACACCAAATATAACTAAGTTAGTAAAAAAGTGGGAAGTATAAAATATTTTTATCGTTCGTTCTTTTTCTTCTGAAAAAATCTTAATTTGTCTACTTCAAGCATAATATTTTGCACACGACTTCCTCACAAACGTAAGTAGGCACAAAGAAAAGATTTCTGAAAATTCATCCCTTAAGGAGGCTAAGTCCCCTCGAACCTACAGCTTCATAAAATAAAATAAATTAGTGACCTAACTCAAGCCCCAAACCTTATCGATCCCATACACTTTACTCTGTCACCAATGAGCCGACAAAAACATGTTTTTGTTTTGTACCCTAGTAACTTACATCTAAGTTCGAAAGAACTCTATAAGTTTGTACATTTGCCACGCCATTAAGCCGCGGAACAGTTTGCCGGCCCACGTCTTCCGACAAGTTTAAGACTATAATTACGGAGAAAAAATTCTATTGATCGATATTGTTAAGTTTTACGATACATTTTACACTAAACAATATATCGTAAATTAAGGATGTTGAGTTTGTTACTCAATCAGGCCTTTATTTGGAAATATAACCAGCAAAATGATAATGAGCTAGGCCTCTATTACATGAGACTTAATATAAATATAGGCATTTTTAAAGAGTCTAAGAGTGCCTAAAGCGCTTATCCGAAAGTCCGGCGTATTTGTATAAGTCAGCCAGCCAGCCATGCCAGACTAACAAACGTAGTCAGAAAAATCTGCCTTACAAAAGTATGAAAAATATTTGGAGTATCTTGCGGAACCCTAAAATGGCTATTGAATTATTCATAATTTTGGAAAACTAATCCGATAGAAAGGGCATCGGAGGTTGTATCAATGGCGTCGTATCGTTGGTGAGCTATAGTCAGATTTAGGACGGGGCTTTGGCTTCGGATATAGATGTAAAGTGTACCCAACAGCCTACTGTAATTATAGACAAAATAATGAATCCTTATTTAGGACTTATAATTTTTGCCCAAGATAAGTGCAAAATTGTATATAATTTAAGCATATTTACGGGTTATTATTTAATATTTGTCAGGGATTATATCTCAATGGGTTTGACGTTAATAAACGTCAGTTTATACAACATTTGGTGTGAAAAGAAGGCGGATAGAGAAGAAAAAAACACTTGTTTTGTACAAAATTCTTAATGATATCATACCAGGTTAATTATTGATTGAAAATATGATAACGATTATAATGACGAGTCCTATTGTCATAAATATGAATGTAGATGCAAAAGGCGAAAGATAAATTGAAAAATATCCCAATTGGGACATCTTTGAAGCTTTACATTTAGTAATTCTGCCGCGAAATTTCCCTGAGGCAATGGATACTAACCGAGATGCCTTTTAATTCAAATTCAACGAAATAATTTAGGCAAAAAATTATTCACAGGTTGATCATAAAGTTAGACTATTTTGTAAATAGTGGCGATAGCCTAGTTGAACGTGAAATGGACTGCCGTAACGAATGTCCGCAGGTTCGAAACCCAAGAGCTCACATCTTTAAAGTTATGTGTGTATTCTTTGTGAATTATCGCTAGCTATAACGGTGCAGGAAAACATCGTGAGGAAACCAGTGCGTACCTGAGAAGTTCTTTATTAGAATATTGAGGGTATGTGAAGTCTGCCAATCCGCACTAGGCCAGCGTGGTGGACTAAGGCCTAATCCCTCTCAGTAGTAGAGGCCCGTGCCCAGCAGTGGGACAGTATATTAATACAGGGCTGATATTATAATATTCATAAAAAAATTACATAACATTATTTATTTCTGAAATTAATGATTTTGAATCGTGGTAAAATGGCAGCTATTTATAGAAATGAAATGAAATAATTTATTTCAACCTGTAAAATGTTATTAAAATTCTGTCAATATTAACTCTACTGGTTCAGAAAGCAGTTCTTACTAGAGAAGAACGTTTGAGCTATAAATTACGATACATGATACGCGATGTTGTAGCGTTTCATATGGTCAGTGAGATTTTTGGAGCCCCAAACAACTTCCCTCCCTTAAATCTCTATTCCTTTTTACTCTTGGCACTTGACAGAGCTTCTGTTACGTGTATATAATTGCGGTTGTTTATTGGCGGTGGAGGACGTCATACTGTTTGGTAGAAATAAACAAAAATGTTTAAACGTACGGAAGTGATATTTGGCATGAAGACCATGATGTGGATTATATCTTTTCCCAGAAAAGTATGGCTTTTATTCAAACGCGAGCAAAAGCTAGACTGTCAATAATTAAGGACATAAAATCTTTTTTATATCAGTTGAATGAGGAGATGAACGTACTAGCTTGATGGTAAGCTATATGACAGCGTATACACAATTACAGCGTTAGCACAAAACAGAACTATTTTTATATTATTTCTATAGAGGTTTAAAGCCAAGAAACTATGCCAGCTCCATAGTAAAAAACATAGTAGAAATCACTTTCGCATTGTTTACAACATTTATACAGGGTCATTTTGATATCGCGTTACAAAATTAAACGACATACTCATCTACTTGGAAATAACACTTTACAATAGGTTACTTGAGCCGTAGATGTAAAATAAAAAAGTGTAAGTTTCAAACAAAATAAATATTAATAAAAAGTAATTTTAATTTTACGCGCCCTAAAGCCACTATTACTACTCTAAGAGAATTCGTCGCAGCGTCAACATCATACTTTCAGTCGTAAATACACCCACGCACATGCCACATTCGTATTAAACTACAAAATGATCAAAAGATCAGAAAACTAAAACCAGGATTTATGGTGAAAATATTCGTTATTGATGGCTGATTTTTGGCACAATGCCAGCAAAGGTGAAGACGAGTATGTGGTTTCATTTAGTAACGCAATGTCAAAATGACCCTGTATATATTTTATAAAACATAATCATCTTTTCTGTCTGTCTATATCTTATCGATTTTCTCAAAATCTAAATTTGGTATGGAGATAGTTTAAGACCCTGGGAAGGTTATAGGCTACTTTCTATCCCAGAAAAATATACAGCGCGACTTTT
This sequence comes from Manduca sexta, assembly GCF_014839805.1. Taxonomy (NCBI): domain Eukaryota; kingdom Metazoa; phylum Arthropoda; class Insecta; order Lepidoptera; family Sphingidae; genus Manduca; species Manduca sexta. The sequence goes on along the minus strand of NC_051138.1, from coordinate 949,699 downwards.
ATCCCGGAAAACTCCTACACGTGGGCGAAGCCGCGAGCAAAAGGTTGTATTTAAAAGAAAATCAGAATGAGCGTCTGCGAGAACACTGGAAGACGAATATCCTAAAAGTTTATGTTATGAGTTCTCCTCAGAGTGTTGCAGTCAACTCTAGATCTAAAACCAATATAGAACTTTAAATTACAAATAACTGTGTAGTACTACGTTCGTAAAACATCTATCTTAAGACATAAGATGCTAAGTCTTATAATGCCAAGTAATTACGCTGGCTTTCTTCCTTTGATTCATTATTCCGATTGCACTGTACTTAAGTTTAGTGTAGTCATTTGGAAAAAGGTGGGTTTAGTGAACATTAAATATTTTATTAACCATGAAGGCATTTATGTTATAAACGTAATCCAATTAACTTTAATGCTAACGTTATATCCTTCAACAGTTAGTGTTCTGGATAAACAATAAGAAAACACCAGTTCTACTAAAAAACAAAACGTTTTTAATAGTGCACTAAAACATTAATGAGTAAATACTAACAGAATCAGTGTACACGTAAATTAAACACTAAAACACTCATACACACTTAATCAAAATCACTACGCAAATACACACAACCCATGGTGTTCGCTTCGATATCACTTGTAGTTTTCGCTAGTAGTTCGCTTATCGCTCTTGATCGCGTCGCAAACAAGACTGAATCGTGGCGGTATCGAGTCTTTTATACCCGGCTGATTGTATCATGGATTTTATTTAATCATTCTCAAAGATCTCTGACATTCGGGACACTCGATATCTTTTCGAGAACGTCCCATCGCCGAACTGTGGGGGACATTCGTGTACTCGCCTTTATCGGGGAGTACAAGAAGGGGCCATAACAATATACACCATAACAATTACTCCAGTAGGATTTAGAAACTCGATATAAATTCTTACATTAAATCACATAATTTAATTACGAGTCCGTAAATTACTTTATAGCATTGCTTTGTTCTGTCTTCCTATATTTGTCAGAAAGGGATGGTCTAGTTGATATTACTATCAAATACAGTCGCTTAGAAGTAAAGATTTTAATTATCGAGTAAATTTGCATGCTGTGGTCTCCTATAATTGAAGAGCCATGTCACATTGATAATTGTAAAAATGCTACGACATTGTTTTTATTATATGCCGTAAATCCTTCGTTGGAGGTCCTTAAATAAATAAATAATAAACTACTTTCGTCTATGTTCATATTAACGTTTATGTTAAAGTTCATCTTGCTGCCACTGCATCCATATCAACTAGTTTGATAGTGACAAGATGTTCTTATCGTATTAGCATCATATTCATTAAGTAGTCATGCAAGCCATTCTAAATCTTAAACTGTAATTTAGATATTCCGTAAATAAATAAATAAAACAGTTCATTATTAAAACAATTGTTAACGTAACTAATTACTTTCCGAGCAGTTATAACACTTTAAATGAATAATTTAAACTAGCCGAAAATAACGTCCCGGGACGGCAACCGTGTTAAGACGTCGACGGTAAACTAAGAGTTTCGACGTCGTACGGCGGTATTAAAATTTATAACTTCTGCTTTTCAATGTATAAATTACTTCGCACAGGCTCTACTTAACGCTCCGAAGAATACGTAATAACGACACAGTTATGTTACTTTAATGTTCTTCTATAACTTTGTCCATTTTTGTCGGACACGCTGCATACATTTATACTGTGTTTAAAATGTTTACGACTTATGAATTGGTATTGAAATTGTTGTCGACCCCTGGATCGTGTTAGGACGAATTTATTATAAACGCGAATGTTTTTATTTTACAGAGGCCGGAATAGTTCTATCGACCTCTTTTATTAGACGATAATATGGTTTGATTACACTGTATTTAGTCAAATAGTGTGTTTTGGACAGTAAGTGTTTGCTGGTAGTCACTACATAATATAAAACAAAGTCGCTTTCTCTGTCCCTATATATGCTTAAATCTTTAAAACTACGCAACGAATTTTGATGCGGTTTTTTTTAATAGATAGAGTGATTCAAGAGGAAGGTTTATATGTATAATAATAACATCCATTAAATAGTGGAGAAATACTGTTATTTGTTAAGTATGTTATACCCGTGCGAAGCCAGAGCGGGCCGCTATGTTTTTATGTACAACGTTCACAGTTTTTCTGTAGTGGATTTAGTATCAGCATTGCACCCGTGCGAAGCCGGGGCGGGTCGCTAGTAACATATATTTTATATCCGCCTGAGTAGGGATAGGTACAAGGTACCGTATGTACCTGATGGTAAGTGGAGTGGGGTTCAATAAAATGTCAACTGACGAAAAATTATTGCCCCTCGGCAGTCGACACAATTATGTCGGCCTGTTGGAACCGGATACTCACAGACTAATTTGTGGAGCATCTATAAAAAAAATCTACTTAAACGAACATTTTATAATATATTTCATGTCTGTTGATTATTATGCATATACTTCAACGTTACTTGAGCAGTATTTATAAAGCTCCAGTTATTTATAAGATTCTTTATAAAGAATGACATCAGTATAAAACCATATTACGACAATTTAGGCCGCAAATACAGATTCAAGGCACATTAAACCTACGTCGCGAACACAGAGAATAAAAGAAATACATTTTCCAAATAATTCATTAAGTGTCTCTCTGTTGTTCTAATACTACTTTTAAAAGTATTTTCGAGTATAAGCCCTCGACCGCATTCTTATAAGCTCCACGTCTTCTCTCTATTGATGGCATACGCTACAGGCTGTAGACTGAATTTGATTCCCAAAGGGGTTGGTTCAGATGATTGTCAAAACATTGGATTTTCAGAAAGCTTGGTGTTCGGCACTATGGACGGTTGCGCTAGTTAATTAAACACTTACCAGACGAACCGCGATGTGCTGGTGGTGGAACTGGTGGTAGGTCTCTTATGTGAGAGTCCGCCTGGGTAAGTACCACCGCAAAGCTTATTTCTGCCGACAAGCAGCAGTGTGCAATCAGTATTGTGTTCTGGTTAGAAGGACAATGTAGCCAGTGTAACTATTTGACATAATAAGTCAATATTACAGGATGGCGAGCGCAGTGAAATACCAAACAATACTTTGTAATTTAAGGTGTTGGATGGTAACTCTACTGTTTATGGGCGGTCGTATCAATTATCATCAGGCGAACGGCCAGCTCATCTCGTCATTTAAAGCAATAAAAAAAACTAGAAATCAATGACATAATAATATATCTAGCAATAACATGATATTTTCACATCGAAATACAACAGTACCACCCATATACATAAATATTTATGAAAGTCTCTGTCGCTTTCTCTCAAAGTATAATTAAACACAAATTTACTAACATCTAACAAATATAATTCTCAAACAAACAAGTTTTACTGTTGACATTTGGAGTGTCATAAATCTAATGCAGATTTCGTACCGTTTTATTACAATAAGTTACAGCACGCTCCCGCGGGAGACCGTTCCCGAAACAATTCCTGTTCCAAAGTTGCTTTAAACAGCATTTTGCCAAGAACCCTTTCAGGTTAGCGATATAGAATTTGTATCGAAAAAGTTTTATTGCTCGAAGTTGCTTTTGTGTAGTTCAGACTTGCGTGCTTGAGAAATTGGTAATTTTATTTTTCTATTACAGAATATAATAGTTTTTTCTTTAGTCAGTATTGTCTGTGCAAAAGAACTATGATGTTTAGTTTCCTGTGAACATAAAGAAGAGAGAGAGACTTAGGTAAAGACGTTATCAAGTTGAAATAAATTTTTTACGTTTTTCATCGCGCTTTTCAGACAACCAACACTTCAGTCCCTTTGTGACCATGAACGCTGTAAAGTCTTCGAAACGTTGGGAAAAAATAATAATATAAAAAATCGTAATAAAAGCAGGAAAAAAAATTGATTTCTAACATTCGCGTAAACGTAAGAAATCATTATTTTATTTTTAGTACTTATTTCTAAGACAGGATTTATATTGTCGCAATTACATAGCCTCCTACACTTTCCTCTAGTCAGGAGAGTAATAAACCTCTACCCACCTCTGAATCTACGGTTTCACAGTTATTCACTGTAGATTTATCAATTTCTCGTATATTGAAAGAGTCTGTTTTGAAAATAATTTCTCGCGCCGCCTAAATCGCTCCAGGGCTCGGAAACAATTTTAAGACATCCCCATCGGTTAATACGCGAGGTCGAGGCTCCACTTAATATTCGAGTGGCACTGCGACAACCGAATATGCTTACCGTGTTTTGTTCCGTCTCTCTAATTCCTACATCTTTGTATCTGATATGGCGTCAAGTAATTTTCATATTTCTGAAACATCGAACGCGGAACTGATGTGCTTTGCAATCAGAAGATACATGTAAGCCGTCTAGTAATTTTCTTCAGGAGTGGCTCGACTGTGATGCTCAAATCTCATAGAAAACCATCGTGAAAGAAAAGACTTTCTTTTGTGCTTTTGGTAATAAAATTGCTGGGTCAATTTTTGTTACAAATATTAAACGTAAGTTTCTTCTTAAACGAGGTTTAAAAAATGTTTTTTATGGTAGGCAGCGGCTTTGTGGCCCCGGCACTGCGATGTCCATGGGCAACGGTAACCACTTACCATCAGGTGGGCCGTCAGCTCGTGAATCTTCGGCAGCAATGAAAAGAGAAGTGTGTTTTCTGATGGTATGTCAATAACGCTGCCTACAAACATTCCCAATTCTAAAGATTTTTTCTTGACGTCGCGTACAGTATCTAGTTATTTCCTTGTGTCGCAGTTGATCGATATTATTGTTGGTGTATGTTATTATATTATAAACAATTACTAACAAACTTTTCTATACTGGCAACACTGTCACTGATATTTTGTTATTTTTTACGTCTGGTGTCCTTTCTTGTTTCGGACCAATGTAATGGTACTATGTCGTCTTCATAATAAAAAAGTTACCATTAAGTATCCTTTGTTTTTCACTGCAATCCAACAATTAGAAGTTATTAAAGTTAAGCCTGATTTGTAAAAGCTGATTTAGGGGCGCCACTTCCGTTTTTCCGTTTTAAAGTTAACGTAGTCAGACATTACTTACGTATTTAAGTACAACATGGCGAGGTTTTTTATTTTCCTGATCAGATTGTATCAGGTAGCGTTCCTCCGTCAGGGTCAGCTACACAAACTTACCCAAACAAAGTCCTTCAATAATGTTTAATTGTATTTACTACATTAATTAAAGTTTCAGCACTTGAAAGTTTCGTGTGACCCAAGGCTGTAGTTAAATGGCTTCACGCATCAAAGACGTCGGAACCAATGTTTACAAGTAGTTTTCACTTCAAACATTCAGGATAAATATATAGCCGATCGTGAATATTGGGAAATCGAAATAATTATATTTATAATCGATTATCGATTACGACATTTACAATTTTATTATTCTTTTTTTTTATTATGGGCACTGGTGGTAGGTCTCTTTTATATGAGAGTCGGCCTGGGTAAGATCTACCGCAATATCTATTTCTGACACCAAGCAGCAGTGTTGGGATACTGTGGTGTTCCGTTTTGAAGGACATTGTAGCCAGTGTAACTACTGGACATAATAAGACTTAACATCTCATGTCTCAGAATGGCGAGCGCAGTGGAATACCGAACAATACTTTGTAATTCAAGGTGTTGAATGAGTGGTCATATTACTTACCATCAGGCGAATGGCAAGCTCGTGCAGTCATTCAAAGCAATGAAAAAAAAAACTCATTATCAGTCTAAAAACATATTATGTTACGTTGGTTTGAGTTAGTTTTATGCACATGAATGATGACGGTAGCAACTCGATCTTAAAATCGTAAGGGATCATCGCCGTCCATAGACATTTTCAATACTAGAGAAATTAGTCCGGTTAAAGTAGACATCAAGGTTGCAAAAATTCTCATTAAGCTGAAAATTTAAACAGAAGTCGAAACACAATAACAGATAAATTGTAAGAAATCCCCAATCATCCCATAAAGACATTTTTACAAATAAAACGAAAAACCCATTTTGCGAATTCTGAACTTGAATAAAAAATATCAGTCAGGGGATCGTTGAGGAATTTTGACAATTTATTTGTTCTTATGTTCCAAACGTCAGTACAAATTTTCAGCTTTACGCGATTTTTTGCAATTATCTATTTTTGGGCTAAATTGACTGGACTTATTCGTCCATGTGTTGGCAGTCTTAGGGCCTTATTCACAGATGCTGCTCAATAAATGATATACGTATTTAAGATGTTTGAAACACGTTATAGACGTATTTATTTGCAGTATAAAGAGTTCCGGCTCAACCAGGATAGTTCTATCTCATTGAACACCGATCTTAAATTGGAACATGCTACCGCTTTCCGTGTGGTAAATGAGATATTTGTACAGTCAGCCACAAGAGTAGCTGAACAAAACCCCAATATTTTTAAAATTAATTTATTAAACACAAAACAGGTCATAATCATGTATGCATCATATTGTGACATGAAAAATAATTACTGGACAATTATGACCTAAAACCAGTGTTCCAGAAAGTAGTCGCTTAGTAAAAATTGCACGCAGCAAATAATCATGAAACATTTAAAGGTCTTCTTCACATTTATGATTTTTTTTTATTTAAAGTAAATTGAATCCCTTAAGGTATATATTAATGTATGAAAAATTATAGTTGATAAGGCCGCAAAAGCTAAAGAGATTTGTTTTTTAATTTGTTCAGCTGTTTTTATGGCTGACTGTACAAACATATAACATCGCTTCTCTATCTATTCTTTTACAAACAACAAGCGTTACCATAATTCTTTAAAAATTGGATGTTTATGAGTAGTGAAGATATCGTATCTTATAGCGAGATCGACTGACCAATATTTCGCCTTCATTCACTTTCATTCATGCAAATCTATATACAGTTGGTATAGATTTTATCTACCAACTATTTTGCTTAATTGCTGTTTGACATCGGATAGACTGAACACTATTGTATAGCAACTACAAAGAAAGATAGACACGTTTTGAGGTCAGCTGTTTGTTTCTTGTGTATCGGACTCTGCAGTCCACACCAGGAAAATCTGCAAACGGGATACTGGAATGCAACTGCAGGGGACTGGAAGAAAGTTGGGAGGGAACATCTATAGGAGGGAAGTGTGGGAGAAGGGAAGGAACCCGTGGGTGGAGCGGAGAAGGCCAGGAAATGTTCGCGAGCCCTCATAGGCCTCGATTTGTAGTTGTAACAATAAGGTATATACTATATTTTGCATGTAGTTAATTAATACAGCTATTTTGAGGAACACGTTTTTATTAATTATTTAGATTGATAGACGTCTAAGATAAGATAAAAAGCTACCATAGAGTAATTATGCATTAAGTTCTAATGTATATAACAGTATACATACTGGACGTGTGCCTAGGGCCACGGCAAATGTCACCCCTTGCATGAGCGTGTATTCGGTGTGAAGATCGCGCACAACAACTGTCTCTGGGGCAGGGGGGGGGGGGTGGTATAGGTGTCAGTTGAATCCTGTAATACAGAGTGGCAGGATAATGACAACCGTTTTGGAACGTGTCATACCACATTTTGTTTTTATTTATTTATATCCAACAAAAAAATAGTATGTTACAGTTACCACCTACAATTTGTATGCTCAGTTATAAAATGCACATATAACAAAAATATTTTGTTGGAATATTGGTACCCAGATTTAACTTGTGTTATTGGTATTAATAGCCGATATGTTTGTAAATTAAAATCACTTATATGTTAATGTTTCCACTGCCTTCTCTACGTACGCCTACCTTCTATAGTCTCTGCCTCACTTAAAGGTAGAAAAACCTTTCGTTATTAAGTCCGCCATTATACTTCTTGTATATAAAGTAAAAAAATATTGCCTTCAACGCAATAAAGAACACAATACTACCAATAAACAGCAATAGCTGTTCTAATTCTGTATACGCCGCAGAAATGCCCAATGTAACGTAATTACTGAAATGTAGGTATCGTGTTTTGGCAGTGGGGTATGAGCGTGGCTAATTATACTCAAATTGTGTACGAGCTTTGATGTTCACAAATTTAATTTGATCCATATATGAACGTTTAGGATATACATTAAGGAGAGATGACAAAGATTAATAGTTTGCATTCCACAAATTTTCTGGCATCAATGGAACAAGCTGGTCACCCATGGAGTCATTCAAAACCTCTTATTATGAAAGGCATGAATAGCGAGTCATGTTGAGCACAGTTCATATCGCGCACAATCTAGTCAATTTTAGGTTATGTTTTGAAATTCGTCTTCGTGGTTAACTAATTGATATTTGAATTAAAGATAAGTACGTTGTAAAATGTTATATTCTAGTTATTCAAGGTAATTTTACACCCATATTCACAAACAATAGTGTGAGGAGGCAATGCGCACGAACTCATAGTGTGGGCAATTTCATAGTTTTCTTTAGCTTTGTACAGCTTTGTTTATCTGATAGCCAACTGAAGTAAAGTTGTGTCTCAGTATCAGCGCCTCTTTGCCTACCCACTACGAATGCTGTCATGCCGTAAGCACTGAGAAACAAAGTTATTATCACAGTATTGTTTCGTACTTAGCTAAGGGACGTTTATGAATACAGGCGTTAAAATGCATATGTCATCCATGCAATATTTTATATTAAATTGTTTAAAGTAATTGTTTCCAAAATGCAGAGCAACAAGAATAATCTAGCAGAAATTTCAAGATGTATTGTTATTAATTTTAAACAAAGTTATAAACTGTCGCTCGAAAGTTTCTGAATCCATCAAATAGTTTTTCCTTTGGCATAAAATCTAGTAATTCTATTTTATATACTTTTGTTATTGTCCTAGTTGTTAGCTATTTGGATGTGTTACTTAGGCTAAGGTGTTGGGCATGATTGTTTATTACTTTTAAAGTAGTGATAATTTTATTTTGTATTTCATACATTAGTCAATCCTCGTGATAGCGAGGAAAGCTAACTCAAGTTTACTAACGCATGAACTACAGTTGAATGACTTTCAATCTTCCAAGGAATGCAGGGTCAGTATGTGGGCTTTCATCCGTAGTCGTCAATTAATTGATTTCTATTTTAATCCGTATATTATAAAATTCTGGAATAAAAGTTGAAGATTTGATTTTGTTTTTATGGAAATTTAATTTTGTCATATCCCCTTTTCCTTTCCGTTAATGTTATTACCACATAAATTATAATCTAATACCCGGTGATACAATATCAGTTAATATTTGCTGGCGTACGCTGTAAACAAAAATACGATTTTTTCATATATAACACATGAATGTAATAAAGTGTTTCAATATTTAACTGAAAAACAACATCAAGATAAAATGAATATCCATGAAACAGAAATACACATCGTATATAATATTTATAAAGCTAAGACAAGAGCCATTATGATCCAACGGATCATCTGACAGCGGTCTAAGGCCTACATAATTGACACAATTCGCCACAAATGTTTATATAGGATCACTGATCTTGAATGAATCGAATTATCCACTTAAGGGCATAACATCAAACGAAATACCATCCAATGATTCCACCCAATTTAATTGTAATGGTGAATAATTAATCTCGTGATCCGACTGGTCAATCAGCAGGCTTGTGCTTCGTGAGGGTAATGTGGCATGGAATGAAGCGAATATAGATACTACCTAGGTTATTTGACTTATTTTTATTTATAACTTTTATAAAATATGTACGTCGTAAAAACAATAGAAATCTGGTGAAAAATCCATAAGCTATAAGCCATTGAAATTAAGTAATAGGGGTGAGTGTCAAAAAACAGAAAAGGGACTACTTGCATGTGACGTCAGCGGGCATTACGATGCGTGCGAAAGAAAGAGATGGAGCGGTGTCCCCATTTCACGCCTACTTTTGCACGTAGCAATATTTCATATTTAAATATCTTTAGTGATAAACACTTCGCATAAACAAATGAGCAATACGATAAAATAACGCACAATTTAATACAAAAGCTGATTTTTTACGACCCTCAAACGAGCTAAAGCGGTTTACAACTTTCTCTATCTTTCCACATTCCCGAGGGATTAACAGGATATAATGTTTACCTTACGACCCGACAGCTATTAAAATTATGCGCACTTTGAATAAGTTTATGAAAGGTGTCATTTGCACAGTCGAGGTAATGGTTAGCGCACACCTACCCTACACTGCATAGTTCATAGTTATAGCATACAATACACTTTTTGTTTTCCATATTTTAAATTTAGAATAATGAGGAGGGGTCGAGAGTCTGTAGAAAAATGGTCTGGTATAATAAAGTATAGTATACGTCAAATAAGAGTAAAGATAGATTAACTTGGCCACTCGGAACACTGGAAATTCAGTGCTGCAGTATCACTCAGGCTGATGAAATGAAGGAATGAATCCCTCCTAGCCGAATTTCAGCCACGGCGGTCAATCTCAATGGAGGTCAGCCCAGGTTGCAGGAAATATTATAGTGTACAAGTGTGTGTGCATTATACAGGTGCATTCATTGTTCCTTCACTCTCATAGTCCGATGATTTGGCAATCCGACATGACTGGAAAGATATCAGGCGCAGGACTAACGGTTTTACGTGCTTACAGTCAGGCCGATACTGCAGCACGAAGCTGAAAGGGCTCCACGTGTGGAACAATAGGTATAATTGTGTTATATTTCATTTTTTTCATCGTTTCATTGTACACTAGTTGACTCGGCAGACGTTGTCCCGTCTTAACTATGAATTTGCAGTGCGGATTCTGTCAACCACTGAAATTAACTTTTCTTAAATTGTCTAACGTTCCGCTCAACTTCCTTAATTTTTTCTTTCAAAAGATCCTTCTCCTGCAATGATAAAAGAAGTATAGAGGATGGGTAATATGGTCACGTGACATGCGGCACATTTCATGAACAAAATGGTGCCGACTCCGCCCCTTACAATAGTGATATGCTAGTACCGAAAATTTTGTATCGACATCGAAGAATTAAGAGAGACAAACAAGCCCCAAAAAGATCAAATACGAAAGGGGTTAGGAACTACCATAATATAAATATAACAAATCATAATGTAAACAAACAAACTGAAACTGATTTATAAGTAACAATTGTTAAACAAAGCAGTACCTGTTGTGACAAACATCCAGTTGTGTTTGATCTATATTTGTATGTTGCACTATTCCTTGCTAAAAATTTAAGTTACAGATTAAGATATTTATTTAATACATGATAAATGGAATAAGATAGCGTAGCCAGCAATTATTTGGTTGGTTTTATTTTATTTTATTATTATGCTCTTTGATCGAGAAACATAACTATGGTTCAGCAAACTAAAATCAATGACCGTAAAAATGGTGGTTAAGATAATCAATTATAATAATTATTTGCAATAACAACAATATGATTATGTATCTATTTCCGTGCATGCAAAGGTTGCTCGAAACATAAGACCGCCAATTGTAAAAATATATCTTACATATTTTCATCTTTATGTTGTTTCTTTTATGTTTATCTATTCTTTTATGTAATAATTCTAATTTTATTCATAGCAATATATTAAAGTAATATTACTACTTATTAGGTGAAGTATAATAATCATTACTATTTTACTTATCGCGAATATTGTTGGAAAACAGTTATCTTTACTCGCGTTAATTAAACGTGTGGTTTATGCATATCTTATCAAAATGTAAAGAAATATGTATTTGGTGTAGGATTCCAATCACGTCGCTCAATATTCTCAATTCATTTTGCCTTGGTTTTTAAATTTTTTGGTTATCTTAAAAAAATATTCTAATTTCACTTAGTTTGTCCTTCTGAATAATACAATATTGATGTGTGCTCTAACATTCTTTCAAAGATAAAAACCGTAACTGATAAACAGGCGTCTGTTAAAATATCGATATCAATAATTTCTAAACAAATCCACCCACCCATCCCTAAGCTCGTGTGTAAACAAACATAATGATTTTAATGTGTATAAATCACGCCTAAAAGGGTCCAAAGCTTAACAAACCAGATCCACATATCATTTTAATTGATAAAAACACATCCAAAAAGTAAATATATACAAAGATATTTGCTAATTTTCGGTAAAAACAGTTACTAACCTATGAAAAGATATTTCGGGGTCTTTCTTGCGTGAATTCGATTTGCATCCTTTCACACAACACTGAGTCATTTTCGAAACTTAACAAATACACTAATAAACACACTGAACAATTGAGAATATGATTATATTACTTTAAATTCAATATTTATGAAGATTTGTTTACATCGTCTGACACTACATGTACCTGCCGACTGCCCAGCATAAAATGGCGTTTCTGCCGCAAGGCGGTCCCAGTGTGTTGAAGTAAACGAAATAGTGCCATATGCGAAGAAAGCAATTATTTTTGTCTTTTTGTTGCGTTCCAAATAAGCTTTGAGTAAAAGAGATAGACATATATATTGACAATTCTGCGTCGATTTCCCTAACATAAATATAACTTATTCATATAGCTAACTTTTGAGGCCTGTCCTCTTTATATTTAGTTATTGTTCTCCTGACAATAACAAACACAACAAAAAATAGTGAAATCTGTCTAGCCGTTCACATGTGATAGCGTGACCAAGGGAAATAGGGATTCGTTTATATATATATAGATGGTATGTTCATTATCCCGATTATAAATCTATCTTTATTCTTCTGTAAATCATTATGTAAATACTGAGTAGGCTTACTTGGGTGCAATAACGCATGAGACGACTGAACATACAGGAACCATGATTTGAAAACGTTCTCAACAGTTCGTGAATAGTTTAGCGTATATTTCAACTATACTTGCCACAGAAAAGTAACTTTTGTTAACTTCTGTGAGGCCGAGACTCTTAGGTTTTTATAATATTTGAGCGAATAGTTTTATTCGCTTATTACATAGCTGTCCATCGAGTAATCAATTTTGAATCGATTTGATTAAATGTGCTACAACCTTAAAAATTTCCAAACAGAAGTACACGGAGATTATATGTCGGGGCGACCTCGTAAAAAACCTTCCCAGGGAAAAATAATATATTTCGCAGGAGGTACTAATAAAATCCTCGGAGAGTGTTGCTAGGCGATGCCCTCGCACCCAGATACGAATCAAAAGTGCATAAAGTACGAAGATAAAAGAACAATTGAAACAACCCTTGTCCCTTCTTGGCCTTTTTATTTTTACACGCAAATTTTAGAAGCTATTTTTGTGAAACTCTTGTTAAGGATGATGAAGTATTTTAGAAGAATTTATACACAAGTAATCCATAGGAATGAGAGAAATTAAGTTGACTCGGAAAAAATGGCTATGCGTCGACATTGGCCGCCTATACATTGAGTATATAAAGTATGTTAAATTCATCAATGCGAAAGAAGCCGCTGCGCGGCTTCTTTCGCATAAGGAAAACTAGTACTTAGTTGCCTCTCTTTTTACATAATGGGTTCTTCAGGTTCGGTTAGGTTCGTCACAGAGCAAGGTTATCAGATATTGAATCTTAAATAACTTATAATATCAAAAGAATTGCTGACCGAAGATATGCTGACCTTTAAGAAAAGGTACAAGTATTAGAAAAAGATGGAGCATGTGATCCCAAAAATCCTAAACACTACCTATATGAAACGCATCAATACTAATTTATCAAGTTGATTTCACGTGAGACTAGTAATACGCCAGTGATCGATATCACAATACATTCAATCAGTCGGTATGAATAAGGAAGAAAGAATATCACTATCCTGTCAGATGGCTTTTAGTAACAGTAATAATATAGTATGTAAAACAGGGGAAGAGGGAAGCAATAAATTTCTGACTTCTACTGATATTACCAGTGTGCTGCAGAAATCTTGTGCTTTTGCAAGAATAGCTCTTTATAAAGTATAATGGATGCTTCGTGATCGTTCGAAATTTAATTTTTATTGGAATAATAATTAATCGCAAAAATTTGCGGCATTGGCTACCTATAATGACTACGAAAAAACTTATATAAACTATTGCTATTAGTTTAACTAAGATTTTTTGTGTGAGGGTTTAGGTTTTTAATATTTATTTTGTAATAGTTTTTAAGAGACTCGAATATATAAAGGTCAACACCGCAGCGAATAATATCTCATTTACTGTTGTAACCAGTTCGATTATATTACAATAATTTGTAATTACAATTTAAGAGACTGCCTCAGTGGCATAGTGGTATGACGGTACGACTGCAGTTCGGAGGCCTCAGGTTAGGTTCCCGGGTAAAGTCATATTGGATTTTTCTACTCAGTATTACCCTGGAGACTAGAATATGTGCCCGATATGGCGCGGCTCGCCCCCTATCACATCATAGTACGGAATACATGGCGGAAATTGGATGCATCAGTTCCGCCTCTGCCTACCTCTTCGAGAATAGCAGGCGAGGGTGTGTGTGAGTTGTTTGTGCGCAGCTTAAGAGCTCTATGAGAGTAAATTGTTTCACCAGTGACCAGAACTGAATACGAAATAGCTTACCATTTGGCGGATTTTAAGTTATCAAGATTAACTGGCCATCGAAATCCCGGCAATAGAAATTTACGAGGGATTTGCTATTTTTGACAGTCTGCAATATTTCATACCGCGTTCATAATAAATCACGTGATTAAATATTTTAAAATACAATAAAAGAAAAGACATTTTTTGAACTTATAAAATAATATTGTTTCAGTAACGTTCAGTAAATATTATGGCACTTAAATATTAAATTAAAGTATAATAAAATTGAATGTAAAAAACAATTTTTCAAATAACAAAGCTATAATAACAGCCCGTAAAATACGTCAGAACTATAAACAATATTTCAAACCGTTCACAAATATAAAAGAAATAAACAAATATTTAGAAATCGTATTTGTACAAAAAAATACGATTTATCATAATAAGAAATCACGAAGCTATTCATTTTTATCGTGCATCCAGATCTGAATAGTTATATCTAGATTGTGCCAGTAATAAAACAAATCGAACAATGCCCGCACGAATTGCTAGTAGCCGTCCGAATATAGCAGCCTACGATTTAGTTTGGGTTACCAGAGTGATGGCGGGATTCCCGAAAAGTTATGGGTAAATAAGACGTTTTACCGACACGAATAAGAATATAAATTATGTCTTATCTTAAATTCTAGTAGGTCATCGATATTCTGTAGACACGAACGTCCGTATAAACTATTTGTTCAAAATGTAAAGTTCGCTCCAGCGCTAAAACATCATTCGTCGTCAACCAAATTTTTTAAAAAATGTACTGCTAAACCGCTATATATAGAGTATAAGTAAAACTAAATCCAATGCGTCACTATTATAACCTATTAATTCACTTGAACAACAAATAATTTTGATTACTTGGCTAATAATTTTCATTCACATCCAGGTTTACACTTAGACTAGAGTTGTTATGGTTATGCGGCCCATAACTACATAAAACGAAAAGGCAGGCGCTCAAAAGTTCACACTGCTCTGAAGGGCCCTGAACAAATTTTAACATAGGGCCCCCCCTATGGTACACTACGCTACGGTAAGTACAATGCAATACAATCCTAACATAATGACCAGTGGGTCAATATGTTAGGATTGTATTGCATGGGGTGCTAGGTCAGGAAACCTCCTCGTGGTGCACCCTGGGCAACGGCGCGTCGATCATACCGATCAGGCTGATCTGTGCGTCGGCGAATATCCTGACAACATGGTGGTTGGCGGTCGTCGCCTGTTGCGGCGATCGTCGTCTCGTTTAGTTGACGATTGGTCCGGAGGGCCCACCTCGGGCGGCTCCTGGTTCTGTCCTGGGGGTGTCGACGGGCTCGGTGTGCGCTCACCCCGCCCCGAGCAGGCGGTGGGAGGGTCTCTCTCCCATTGTCGCCGTCGTAGATCGTAATCCGGTGTGGAGGTCTGTGGATATGTCTCGCGCTCCTGCCGGACCGAGGGTCTTGGCTTAACCGCCCGGACCGCGAGGAAGAAAACCTCTATAAAAAAATCACCCCGAATCCCAAGCGGCGGCGCACCGCGAGGGGATGCATGGCAGATGGGTAGTTCGGTCTCGAGTGCGACCCCCGCCAGAGTACCGGCCGACACTCTGCGCGGGTTACGCTAGGCTTACCCAGGTACAGGGGGCTCTGCCTGGGCGGACCACCCTTTCCCCCATACTCGTGGGAATCTCATGGATGCAAATATTTTAAAAAACCCAACCAAAAAAAAATTGACGAGATTGCCTACTCCGGTTCCCGAATCCGGGGCTGGAGGGGCGGAGGTCGGAGGGAGCAATCCTGACGACGGAAAGATTGTAGGAGGAGAAGTTATAGGAGGAGATGTGGGCGTACAGCCCTGTGAAGGTTCAGCAGGTGATTTTGAATTTGCGGTTCCGACCTCGGTCGTTGAGCCTGAAACGAGTGGCGTTATCACGAGGCTCCGTAGAGGACGCCTTTGGGCGGGAAGTGCAACATCTTCGGTGAGGTCGCGATCTCGTCCGTCCAGCGACTCGGAAAGCGGCACAGATACCGGTTCGCCTTCAAAAACGGGCAAGGCACAACGTGACCTAAGAACTCAAAGACGGCAGGCTCACCGGATCCAGCGGGACGAGGAAATGGAAGAACGGGTTCAAGAGTACTTGAAAACCTCTGTGGATCCTGAAATACCTCCGATAGAGCTAGACGGACCGAGAGTCATTCTACGAGAGGACCTGACTCATTGCAGCAAGATCGTGCGGCTGATTATCCGCAAATCAGGCAACTTGAAGGGTACGAGCCAAAGAGATCTGAACTCGGTGGTTGAGACCATAACCAAATACGTCAACTAACCGCAGGCGACGGTAAATGCTCGACTCGAGCAGGAGACGAAGGCGCTTAGAGACCACAGCGCGCGCCTTGAAACGGCAATGAGCAAGATGACGGAAGAGAACGCCTCCCTCAGACGACGTATAGAAGAACTGGAGAAGGCTCTGTGTGCGAGACCATCTGAAGACGCCATAGAGCAGCTGGAAGCCCGCTTGCAGGCCAGACTTGAGTCGACTCTCATGGGTCCGGCTCAAAGACCTCCCTTGGCCCATGAAACAAAAACCGCGCAAGTGGAGCTCCCAGTTCAGGAAGGATTTGTTGGTGGGCAACCTCAGTCCGCCACCACCAAGGCTAAGGGCAAAGCGAAGGGCAGTAGAGCTGCCCAGCCCGCTCCACCTGTGCTGACACCACTGGTCACTCCCTCCAACAACCCGTCCTGCGTTGCAGTTGCCGGGCCATCTGGCGTAAAAGTAGCCAAAGGTGTAGCCAAAAAGGGTACTCAAGGCGAGAAGGGCGCCGCTCTGGCGCCGACACCAAAGAATGCTCCACAAAAGACCAAGGGGAGAGGAAAGAACAAGCCCGCCCCCCCGTGCAGCAAGCCCCACAGGAACCTAGTCCACTTCCGCCGGCCCCTGTGTCCATGGATACGGCCTGGACCGAAGTGGTGGGGAGGAAGAAGAAGGCCAAGTCCGGTGCACCAAAACCCGCAGCATCGCGACAGTCGTCCAAGCGCTCCGAGCCGAAGCTCCGGCCGCCGAAGTCAGCCGCGGTAGTCATATCATTGACACCAGCGGCCGTTGAGAAGGGGCTAACGTACGCTGGAGTACTCACGGACGCCCAGCGGCGAGTGGATCTGTCTGGTCTGCAAATCGACAGACTCAGGCCTAAATATGCAGCCACGGGTGCCGAGTGGGGTGGTGGGGCTGAGTCCGAGCAGAAGGCCGATTCCCTCGCCGCTCGGCTGAGGGAATGTTTTGGGGACTCGGGGGATGTGGTTGTCTCCCGGCCCACCAAGTGCTCGGAGCTGCGGATCTCGGGGTTGGACTTTGCGGCCACCTCCGAGACGGTTAAGGCGGCCTTATCTAGCATTGGCGGGTGTGCTGCGGAGGCGATTAAAGTTGGGGAAGTCCGCCCAGACAGATCCGGCATGGGTGCCGTTTGGGCCAAGGTGCCCACCAAGGCGGCCCAAAAGATAAAAGCGGGCCGTCTTAAAATAGGCTGGGTCGTTGCACGAGTGACCGTCCTCGAGGTGCGGCCTATGCGTTGCTACCGTTGTCTCGAGAAAGGGCATGTGCGAGGGAGCTGCGACGGTTCTACTGACCGTAGTGAGTTGTGCTACCGCTGCGGCAAGCCGGGCCACAAAGCCCGGCAATGCGCAGACAAGTTCAACTGCGCCTTGTGTGCCGCAGCTGGCAAGCCCGCCGGGCAGCGAAGTGGAGGGAAGAATTGTTCCGCGTCCTCCCAGAAAACCCGACGTCGCCCGCGTAGAAGACCAGCTGCCGCGGCTGAGGTTCCGTCCCAGTCGCAGGCGGCGAGCCTACCGCAACCAGTGGTGGCCGAGATGGAAGTGGAGGAAGTCGCCCATCAATAATGGAGTTTAGATTCCTCCAGGCGAACATAAACCACTGCGCCCGCGCCCAGGACCTGTTGTCCCAAAGCCTGGCGCAGTGGTCGGTGCACGTGGCCGTGGTCGCCGAACCGTATTTTGTCCCGCCCCGCGATAACTGGGTCGGAGACATCGACGGGTCGGTGGCCATCATCACCCAGGGTGCCGTTGGCTCCCCGCCCTTCGCAAAAGTGGAGAAGGGCCAGGGATGCGTCGCGGCTCTGTTGGGGGACTTGTGGGTAGTAGGAGTGTATTTCTCCCCCAACAGACCCCAGGCCGAGTTCGAATCGTTTCTCGTTCGGTTGGGGGCCCTGGTTGAGCAGGGCCAACCTCACCAGGCGATCGTCGCCGGCGACTTCAACGCGAAATCCGCGGTCTGGGGTTCGCCGACGACCACCGCTCGTGGTAGGGTCCTGGAGGAATGGGCGATTTCCGTCGGCCTGGCCGTCCTGAACAGGGGGTCGGTGAACACGTGCGTGCGGCACAACGGCGGATCCATAGTGGATTTGTCGTTTGGGAGCCCCGCCGTCGCACGTCGTGTCCAGGGCTGGAGAGTCCTCGTGGGCGTGGAGACATTGTCGGACCATCGTTATATCAGGTTCGACGTCTCCGCGTCCTCGAGTATCTGGCCCAACAGTGGTGGACCGAGTGCCCTTAA
The DNA here is from genome assembly GCF_014839805.1 of Manduca sexta. Taxonomy (NCBI): domain Eukaryota; kingdom Metazoa; phylum Arthropoda; class Insecta; order Lepidoptera; family Sphingidae; genus Manduca; species Manduca sexta. Next base: position 930,667 of record NC_051138.1, on the reverse strand, counting down.
TCAGGACGGCCCGCGGTGGGCGTTACGGCGCCTTGATAAGGACGCCCTAGGGTTGGCCGCTCTGGCAGTATCGTGGCTCCCCGCGCCGGAGGTTCCGGTGCGGGTCGAGCAGGAGGCGGAGTGGTTCGGGGTGGCAATGTCGGATGTTTGCGACGCCGCCATGCCCCGGGCCCTCCGTCGTCCTCCGCGGCGGCAGGTGTACTGGTGGTCGGCGGAGCTAGCGCAATTGCGCGCGTCTTGCGTGGCGGCGCGCCGTCGATACGCCAGGCATCGCCGTCGCCGTTTGAGAAGTAGCACACACGAAGACCAAGAGCGGCAGCTTTACGGCCTCTACAAGGAAGCGAAGAGAGTGCTGCGGGTGGCCGTGCATAGGGCCAAGGTCGCGGCACGCAAGGAGTTTTTGGAGACTCTCGACGTGGACCCTTGGGGGCGCCCCTACAAATTAGTAATGAATAAGCTTCGTCTAGCGGCGCCCCCGCTGTCGCAGAGTCTCCGGCCAGAACTTCTGGCCAACGTCGTCGCAGCCTTGTTCCCGGCCATCGAGGATACCACTCCTCCACCGATGGCGCCACCGGAAGTGGCGTCTTCGTCGTTAGAGTTATCGGCAAGGGATATTCCGGAGGTTTCGCCCGCGGAAATGCGGGCGGCAGTGTTCCGGCTGCGGGGCAAGAACACCGCCCCGGGACTCGACGGCATCCCCGGGAAAGCCTGGGTGCTAGCCCTCGAGTACCTGGGGCCGCGGCTCCGCAGCCTTTTCTCCGCCTGTATGGCACAGGGCGTCTTCCCGGCGCGCTGGAAAACCGGGAAGCTCGTCCTGCTCAAGAAGGAAGGGAGACCCGCAGAGTCGCCGTCGGCCTACCGGCCCATCGTGCTGCTCGACGAGGTTGCCAAACTTTTTGAACGCATTCTACACGCGCGCCTTGTCGAGCACCTCGAGAGGGTCGGTCCCAACTTGGCCGACAACCAGTTTGGATTTCGTGGTGGACGCTCTACCGTCCACGCGATTCTGCGGGTCAAGTCGCAGGCGGAGGAAGCAGTGGCCAGGGGTAAAATTGTGATTGCAGTATCTTTAGATATTTCTAACGCGTTTAATTCGCTCCCCCTGGCCATGTATCAATGAAGCACTGCGGTACCACGTGGTGCCACCCTATATCAGGCGTCTGGTGCACGCGTACCTTTCTGACAGGTACGTGGTGTATCCGGGCGCCGACGGGTGGCACCGTAGTGCGGATGTCGTGCGGTGTCCCACAGGGGTCGGTTCTGGGCCCTCTCTTGTGGAACATCGGGTACGACTGGGTGCTCCGTGGTGCCAATCTCTGGGGCGTCGGCGTGACGTGCTATGCGGATGATACGCTAGTCACTGCCACGTCCAAGACCTTCCAGGACGCCGCGGCCCTGGCGGCGGTGGGCACCGGCGACGTAGTGAGTCGGATCCGACGTTTACGTTTGAAGGTGGCCCTCGAGAAGACCGAGGCCATTTGTTTCCACGGGCCTCGGCGGGGGCCACCGGCCGGTGCCCACATCGTGGTTGAGGGGGTGCGGATTCCCATCGGCAAAACTATGAAGTATTTAGGTCTGATCTTGGATAGCCGGTGGGAATTCCGCGCCCATTTCGAGAAGTTAAGGACGAAGTTGTCCCGAGGAGCGGGCGCTCTTTCCAGCCTGCTGCCCAACCTGGAAGGTCCTGGTATCCCTTGCCGAAGGTTGTACCACGGGGTCGTGCGGTCCATGGCACTGTACGGCAGCCCGGTCTGGGCTGACGCCCTGGGGCGGCGTTCTGTCGCCCTCCTGCGGGGCCCGCAACGGATCGTTGCGCAGCGGGCCATACGGGCGTACCGCACGGTCTCGTACGAGGCGGCTTGTGTTTTGGCCGGATTCCTGCCCTGGGATCTGGACGCCAAATCCCTCTGACACTTTCCACTGGAGGGAGGAGGCGTTCAGGAACGGGCAGCGTCCGGCCCCGCAGGAGGTGGAGGCCAAAAGGCCCACCTTACGGCGAGCCGCCGTGGAGGAGTGGCGTTTCAGGCTGGAGGCCCCGTCAGCGGGGCTTAGGGCCGTCGCGGCAGTGCGTCCTGTCTTTGCACAGTGGCTGGACAGGCGCCACGGCGTGGCGACATTTCGCCTGACGCAGGTGCTCACCGGGCATGGTTGCTTCGGTGAGTACCTGTGTGAAATAGTACGAAAGGAAGTAAGCGCCGTGTGTCACCATTGTGACAACTGCCCGCAGGATACGGCCCAACACACGTTGGAGTCCTGCCCAGCCTGGGACGAGGAGCGCAGCGCTCTCGTTTCAGTCATCGGAGATCTCTCGCTGCCGGCCGTGGTCGCTTCCATGGTCGGCAGTCGGGAGGCCTGGCGTGCGGTGGCCCACTTCTGCGAGGTGGTCCTCTCGCAGAAGGAGAGTGCCGAGAGGGATCGGGAACGGGCCGATCCCTCCCGCCGTCAGAGGAGACGAAGGAGGCGCCGGGTGGACGACTGACCGGCGTCTCCCGCCCTGTGGAATGGGGGCATTTGGAGAATTCCACCACGGTATCCCCTGCCTGTCGTAAGAGGCGACTAATAGGAGCCACGAAGGGGGTCGTCGGCGGGCAGCAGGGGGCTGTCCGCCCTAGTGCATTTTTGTGCATTTTTGCACATCTTTCGGTTGACCCCCGGGATGGACGGCAGTGTGCTGTTGGCCTCACACTGCCGTAGACGCCGAAGGCGTCCTTCGGTGCGCGGGGGCTTCTAACCCCCCCCCCCACCCCCATAGGAGACGGGCCGCAAGGCGGCACCGCGCAGGGGCGGCTGCGGTCGCAGACTAGACACTTCAACGTCAGAGGAAGCCCGCGGCCGTCCCTAATGCGCCGAAGAGGGCCACCGCGGAGTTTTAGCTGGTAGGCTGTGCATAGGTTAAGTTGTATATAGGGTTAGGGACTCGGCCCGGCGGTCGCCCGAAGGTCACCATCAAATCCGGGCGGCTCAACGCCGGGCCGTAAGGCACGGTTACCCCAGCATAACCGCTCAGTCGCCCCCCACGAAGGCTGGGCGGTAGTAATAAGGGACTTTCTCCGCGAAACCAAAAAAAAAAAAAAAAGGATTGTATTGCATTGTATTGCAGTGCTGCGGCAACATATTTCTGTGAGTTTTATATATAATATGAATTTTAATTTTCATGTCTATTATTTTAATTCGCATAAATTTATATACAGTTCAAACAATTTTATATTTCATTCTCTTTCAGTGGAAATGCACTCTGTATTAATGAACCAACCGTAAATTTGTATTAATTACAGAAAATATTATCTAGCCTTTGGCATATTTCTTTTCACTTCACGTTTTTGTTTATTTTAGTCCGACGGAAAAAAGGAGAGTTATTTTATAACTAGAATCATTGTGAAAGACGCAAAATGCCACTAATATCTCAGGATTAATTGAGTTTAAAAGTCCTAATAATTCTACCACGGCATATTACTTTTGGGCTATCGTAGATCTACCTAACAGAAACTATATCAATATTTGATTTGTTTTATTAATTTGCGTTTATCACGCTAGAAAAAGAGCAATAGCAATACCCAATATATTCGACTTTTTATGAAATTTACACAGTTTATCATTATAATCAGTATTATCGAAAAATCTGGAACAAATATTAATTCGGTAAAATATTGCTATGCTGGTATCCCGATTACTGACTCTTTGATTAACGAATTTTTAGGTTCGTCCGCTCGATGGACGGCGGTAAATTGCCTGCATGAAGGCTTGTGCTGGACACTCGAAATTAGCAACACGCCAATTCCCGGCTCAATTAGTTCGTTACTGAATAGAATCATTAGCTGTTTGTAAACTATTTTTGTTTACGTGTCGAATTGAGAACCTCTTTTTAGAAGTCGGTTAATATTACATCCCATTCGGGAAAGCAGAAGAAGATTAGTGGTTAATTATGTATCTGACTGGATAGCGTATATTGATATGTCTACAGCCATGCTGTTGTATACCCTGTGAACTATGACGGCATTCTAGAAGCCGTTGAGAAAAGTGATGTCTCTCGTTGACCTGTTCGGACTATTTAGTATCAGATTCAATGTATAATGATTTCTTATGTTAATGCGAATGTTAGACATTACAATAAAACTATTTTTGGATTTTATTGCGGTTTTAAAATTTTACTTTTTCTCCCGATGTTTCGAAGACTTTGCGCCTTCACGGGGGGGACTGAGGTGTTGTTCATCCGCAAAGTCAAAGTCACAATATCTACCTACATTTTACAATTATACAACTTTTTAATTTTTTTTAGCTGTTGGTAGTCCGATCTATTCAGAATGAGCTCATAGTATCATAAAGTCTGGTAGCCGGTCTTTTGGGTTCCGATTTAATTAAATGTAGAACTGGATCCCAAGCTTGTGCAAGCTTCTAACCCTCTTCCAATTCCAGATTCAATAGATATTTTGGCGATTTAAAAGTAAAATGCTTCTGTGAGTTTTCATAAGCACTCATAGTTATTACTAATCAGTAAACATTATCAACGCTAGTCAGAGGCAGTCGGCTCGGTGGCGCAATTGTATTACGAATCGACTGCAGTACTGGCATTTTGGGTTCGATCCCTGGGTTGGGTAAAATGGCATTGTGATTTTCTACTCAGTATCAGTCCAGAGCCTAGAATTTGTGCCCGATATGGCGCTAGGCGCGCCCCGTATCACGTCATGGGATGGAATACACAGAAGACAGTGGATGCACCTATTGCGCCTCTGCCTCTCCCTTGGGGATAAAAAGCGTGAGTGTCATAATTATTATTACCTAGCTATTTAGTAATGCTTCTTATCCTACTCTTAGCTATAACATAATATAATTCAACCTCGAAAACAACGATCATTACCAGGAATACTGTAATGCCGCTACATAAGCCCAAACGTACACAAAAACTCGCAAACATTTCCAAGACAATCTAAAGTTTTATAAAATGATCGGCCGTGACACATCCATTCGTCATCTCGGTGTCAGAGCGGATCACGGGACGGGAACTTGCCAGCGTTTGTTCCCAAACTTTGAACGAATCCCAGGATGACACTAATCCTCGAAGACGCGTCCCCGGTCAGCCACTTAAATATAAATCCGGATTGTGAACAAAAATGGAACTGTTACAAACGTTAGTTGACTGATTGAATGTTTGTATCATTTTGTAGTCAGAAGGATGGAATATTAACACGACTAATAAATGTTTAAAAATGGTCTTGGGTTTTATGCTCGGGTAGGGTAATGTAATATTTGGATTTTCTTCTCAGTATCAGCCCGAAATCTGGATTTTTTTATCACATCATGGGAATTCACCACGCTGATAAGTGGGTGTACTAGTTACGTCTCTGCCTACTCTTTTGGTGATAAAAGGCTTGAGTATGTGCTCAACGAGGTGCTGACACTGTTTATGGTTCATAGTTTTCATAAAGTCTACAGCGTATATCATCAAGCGACTAACTATTCGTATGACCATTCAGCTATATATTTATTAATGCTGACGAATAAAAAATAATTAATTTTGAAATCTTACGTTGATATACACATGATAGAATGGTACCCATATAATCTGTATTGCGGGTTACCTGAGAGTAATACCAAGATTATTATGTAATAATAACAACTACTATTTCTGCGATAGTAATCCTAGAATCGTGATGAAATATCGATTCTCTCAATGGAGTCTATGTAATAAAGCTGCGTAGTCTACAGAGCTTTGGCGCTGGGTAGAGCGCCTTAAGCTTTTCTTCATTAACTTACGAGACCCTGTGAAGCCGTGTACATCTAATAGACTTCAGTTAATTGATTTCTGAATATACTGAAAAAAATGTGTTATGATTATTGAATTATTTAAATCACTGCAGTTTTATTTTATAAAGTTACTTCTTGAGGTAGGGTATTAAAATATAGACGATGTAAAAAATAGATGTTTTAGTAATATTATATGTAATAAAAGTCATTTTTTTGAGATGGAAATAATCCAGTCACAATTATTTTTGCCTGACCTGGGATTCGAACCTATGACCTCAGCGCGGTAGTTGTACTCGTACCGTGTACAGTTACAACTATGCCACCGAGGTTGTCAAACGTGGCATGTGCTCAGGCGGCAAGAAATGCTTACGTCACATCTCCGCAGGCTTTGGTGGTTGTCCAAAGCCTAATTGGATGTTGACAGAATAAGCCGCGCAGGCTGGCGCCCTCCCAAATATGCGGGCCGTCACCCTGCAAGTATCTATAAATCAAGAAGTTTGTGCGTTTGTCATTCGATGCGGTTTGGCATAGTTTTTAGTTCAAGTGAAATTTGGTTGATGGGCATTGTACGCCAAGTTTGTATGTGGGGTAGAAATATTAAAAGAAAGTGGTCCGAAGTCTCCGAAAGAAATTATTACTAAACGCATTACGATTGATATTTTGTAATCGTTATAAATATTATTAAGAAGTGAAGTAGTTATTCATACTTTACTATGCAATAAAATAAAAACCAGTTCTCAACAAACTTGATGGCGGATCTGTGTGAATCTTTGCTAGTAGGACATATTTTATATCCGCCTAGATAGCGACCACTGTACACGAGGTGTTCTAACCCGCCATAGTGGCCCGCGTAAGTGTTTCGCGTTCGGCGATGCCTATATCCGATTCCAATAGGCCGGCATAGTTATATCGACTCTCGTCAGTCGACTTTCTATTGGACCCCATTCCTCTTACCATCAGGTGCAGTAGCGTCATTTTACAAAAAAAAAACCTTCTCTGTGCTTATTTCAATTATAATTATAATGAACTAGTTGACCCGACAGACTTTGTCCCGTCTTAACTATAAATTTGCGGCGCGCATTTTGTCAATCGCTGACAGTTATTTCAAACAATTGACAGTTATATAAGATTAATATTTTCGTTAAGATTTCTTAAATTTTCTTATTTTCAGTGCAATTTGTTTTATTTTTTCTTTCATAAGAACCTTCTCCTGACAATAACAAACACAACAAAAAAATTAGTGAAATCGGTCCAGTCGTTCACGCGTGATGGCGTGACCAACGGAAATAGGGATTAATTTTTATATACATAGATTACCATCGATATATATTACTAGATTACAAGAAATCCGTATCTAGCATAATATACAAAATCAATGTCTCATTATTCACATTATAACAGTGTGGGATCAAGTGTTAGACTAGTTAGGTACTTAAGTATCTATAAACACTCACATGTACTTGAATATACACCAGGCATTAAAACTTAACCAACCACCACCTCCAAATCGATATCAAATAGAATAATCTAACGAATCGCAGTAAATTCACAATGGACGTCTCGAATTTGTACGGAATGGCCCAAGTTGCCTGGAACTGTTAAGTCAAGAAAATTTTATGAAAGCCATCATTCTCTTTAAGTCATTAAGCTTTCACGATTATGTTGCGTATTCCGATAATTTAATTGCTAAATCGTCTCGTTTATTCCTGTTGGTTAATGTTACTTAGTAACTCGGCTTGTCATGACTGTTTTGCCCATCAAGATGGCCACTGCTGAAAATAGACTGCTTAAATATTTCCAGACCGAACTGTTAGAAGCGTTCTGCATCTTCTGGCAACCATCATGTGTCCGCCTTGAGATTTTTTTTCACGAAAAGTGGCAATTCTAAACTATATTTAATATGGTAGTTTCATACATTCGATTATCTTATATGCAATTGAAAATAATACGTAAAAGAAATTCTTCTGTGAAATCAGCATCAAAATTGGTTATGAATAAACAGTTATTCATTATGATATTGTTGTGAGCCAAAATGGGGTCGTAGTGAGGTTATCATTGTGTCTCTTTTTCGCACGCAGTGTTATGATCGCAGTCAGACACTCGGTGACGTCACAGTTTGCTATTCCTGTTATTTGACAGCTACCCCTTCAACCAAATTTCACATTCATGCGCCTTATTCGCTACCATAGTGTAAACTCGCCCGTGTTACGTTATCTTCGTGAAATTAGTCTTATGTTATTTTGTATCCCAATTTCTATTATCTTAAATGCGACACAGTACGTTAAGTGTCTAAGTATGTAAGTGATGGAAGAGCCGGTAGGGGTCGACCGCACCGAACCTTCGAATGTCAGATATCTGATATTTTCAGTAAAGGCCAGGTCAAAAGTACCCGGAACCGGAGGGAATGCATGAATTAATGAAGGTTGAGGAAGCGCGAGAAGTATGTCAGGACCGTGCAAAGTGGCAATCTATAGTCTCTGCCTACCCCTATGGGATAAAGGCGTGATACTATGTATGTATGTATGTACGTTAAGTGTTACGCACTGAGAAAATAACGTGTGACAGCGGATAACGCCCAGATTTCGAGAATAATAAAATCTTCATATAAGATCGCGACAAATATCCATTAAAAGCAGCCGACATGCATCTTCGGTCCACAAAGGACCCTGGTGGTGGTGATTCGTCGGCCGAAGTCAAAATTAACATTTACGGTCTCCGGGCCGTTGACGGTCCGCTAGTTTCCATACTGCCTATAAACTTTTACGATTGGCGCGGAGCGGGTAGTTGCACACCTTTACTGCTTCGGGATGGTCGAATGGGTTTTAAAAATGCTATTGGTTTGATATTGATTGTTGCCGGATATGGACTTTAGGTATTCAGTGTTTTGGTTCAAAATTTAGGTAGGTATTTTTCTTAAATAAGATTTTGTCCGCTGCTCTGTTTCTCAGTATATAAAACTGTTTAGTATTTCGGAATTTAGCTTCCGATGAATGAAAGAATATTTATTATTGAAGCAGTAGTTCCAGATATGGTTAGGTCAAACAAAAAAGCTTTGTTTTAGTTGATTAACACCTTTCTATAAGTGTGAGCTAGTTTTATTCTTGGAAGTGTATGTACCCATATTTTTAAAGTACAGTCGGTGATACTAAAAAGTAGATCACTTCAGTGATTTTCTCCGTCCATAAACACCTACAACAAAACGATCTTAAGGAAAGTAATAAGGATTAGGAAAGTGGGGGGTTAAACACAAAGAATACACACATGATTTTTAGAAAACTCAGAGCTGTGTGCCCTTTGGATTTGAACCTGCAGACATTCGTCTTGGCAGTACGTTCCACACCCAACTAGGCTATCGCCGCTTATAACTTGGAGACTATAAATTCTTAATCAGATTTTTTTTAAACCTTTTATATAAACAATGTAGATAAAATGTTACTTATTTTAATACTTATTTATTACTTGAATACCTAAAGAATTGCCTTCAAGTACCAGCGTTGAGTCAAATTATCTTGGCTTCGGAGCGCACAAATTTAATCAATGTCACATGTCAGTCACATTTCTGTAGAGCGAGGAGTATACGAGCCTGCCATACCAGATTGGCGAAGACACTGGAAAATTGCCAGGAACTGGCATTAGTTGTCAAACTTATAAAAATATAGCATAGCATGATGCACTGTGCTGTCACCGTCGTTTACTAGTTTGAAAGTCATGTGGCCAGTTTACTAGTTTTTGCTCGCGATTTCGCCCGCGCGAATCTTTCTCGGAATTTATAATCCCACCGTGTACTTTTCAGGATTTAATCTAATTTCCTTTTATTCAGGATACGGTCTTTTGAGATAACCCACTGGGGTTTTCAGTCTTAAATTCTCTGATGACCTTAAGGATCTAGAATGTGTATAATTAAGGAATTCAAAACGATTTTTGAGATATGGGGGTGAGAGAGGCCGATTTGTGTTCCATTATTTTTTAATGTACAGATACACCTGGTTTTGCTGTTTTATTATATACTAGCTTTTGCCCGCGGCTCCGCCCGCGTTATGAAGTTTTTCGGGCTAAAGTTTTCCGTTATAAAAGTCACGCTATATATTTTCCCGGGAGCCTATGTTCTTCCCAGGGTCTCAAACAGTCTCCATACCAAATTTTATCCTAATACGTTGGTTAGTTTTGAGTTTAACACGTTCGGGCAGACCGATGCAGCGGGGGACTTTGTTTTATGATATATTTTTGTAGAACTTTTTAAGAGGAACAATCCCGTCATACATTATTGTTGCATAACTTTAACCGTTTACGCAGCGCACGCAACAGAAGCTCTCAAAACTAATGAATTGTCCCCGTTTTTGCATCATGTTTCATTACTGCTTCGCTCCTATTGGTCATAGCGTGACGTTATATAACCTATAGCACTCCAGGAACAAAGGGCTATCTAACACAAAAATATTTTTTCAGTTCGAACCGGTAGTTCCTGAGATTAGCGATTACTGCTCCGCTCCTATTGGTCATAGCGTGATGATATATAGCCTATAGCACTTCACGAACAAAGGGCTATCCAATACAAAATGATTTTTTAGTTCGAACCGATAGTTCCTGAGATTAGCCATTACTGCTCTGCTCCTATTGGGTATAGCGTGATGATATATAGCCTATAGCACTCCACGAACAAAAGGCTATCCAACGCAAAAGATTTTTTCAGTTTGGACCGGTAGTTCCTGAGATTAGCCATTACTGCTCCGCTCCTATTGGGTATAGCGTGATGATATATAGCCTATAGCACTCCACAAATAAAGGGCTATCCAACGCAAAAAGAATTTTTCAGTTCGGACCGACAGTTCCTGAGATTAGGCATTACTGCTCCGCTCCTATTGGGTATAGCGTGATGATATACTTATAGCATATAGCACTCCACAAACAAAGGGCTATCCAACGCAAAAAGAATTTTTCAGTTCGGACCGATAGTTCCTGAGATTAGGCATTACTGCTCCGCTCCTATTGGGTATAGCGTGATGATATATAGCCTATAGCACTCCACGAACATAGGGCTATCCAACGCAAAAAGAATTTTTCAGTTTGGACCAGTAGTTCCTGAGATTAGCGCGTTCAAACAAACAAACAAACAAACAAACTCTTCAGCTTTATATAATAGTATAGATAACAGATAAATATACATCTTTACTAGCATTCACAATTATATTAGCAAGATTCCAGTAAACCGTACTTTCTTCTGATGCTGGAGCTAAAGTTAAATATCGCTGGTTTGTTGGATGGATCGTCTGTCACTGGTTTTTAGGGACTAGCTTAAATAGAAGGCTTGGAGCTGTGTTATCAGCGTTGGACATCTCCTTATCAGATGCGGCGTTATTGATGACAGGGTGAATTCGAAAGGCTTGATTCAGTATTTCCTTGGGTTTAAGTGGTGTCTTAGAATTTGTATGTGCATGGTTATTTTGGTTATATTATTAATCATTATTGGCCGCAGGATGTCCATTGTTGAACATGAACCACCCCCAAAGATTTCTATATCGACCTATTGGAAGCGGCCCATATGCAGCTGCAGCAGGTTTTATTATTGGTGTGTGATAATTATTGACTGCCTCTGGCGTTATTGTATTAAGGTATGACTGTGCTGAGGTCTCGGGTTCGATCCCCGGGTCAGCAAAGTGGTATTGAGTTTTTCTACTCAGTATAAGCCTGAAGTCTGGAATTTGTGCGCGATTCCGATTTCTCTCCTATTACATCTTGGAACGGAATGCACATGTCGAAAGGTGGGTTCTCCAGTTATGCCTCTGGTTTCCCTTTCATGGATAAAAGGCGTGAGTGTGTTATAATTATTTTTAAATGGCTGTCTGCATTTTTGTATTAAGAAGATGGTGAATACAGAATTATTCAAATTGGTTTTTACGACCATTTCTGTAACTACGTAACTAACGTAAGATATCAACTCCCTGAATGGCAAGTATGCTCGGCCGTTTCGGAAATTGCGAGGCTTACATTAGTAAATCGTAGCGCTCGACAGTTACTAGAATTTCGGCTTGCCTTTCTGTATGTGAATATTGGTTGCTTTCGGCACGCACAACGCCGTAAGGTGCCATTGTGCCGTCACACCATGAATCACTATCTAGTCCAGTTCACAATATTGAGTAATGTCCAACTACAAAACAATGTTGCGAGAATGTTTACAAATAAATATTTAAAGTAGATTTTATTAATTACTAGTCGTCCAGTTGTTGATATTTGATCATTGATTTTAATATATTTTCAACACATACATAAATATTATTTTTGTTCAATTCTCTATATGCGCTTTAAATATATCAAATTTAAAATTTGTGCACGCAATACCCTTAAAAACAGGTATAAGGTTTTTTTTTTCAGATATTTATATTTAATTCACTGGTGGTAGGTCTCTCATATGTCAGAGTCTGCCTGGGTAGGTATCACTCTAATGTATATTTGTGCCGCTAAGCAGCAGTGTGTAGTCACTGTTGTGTTCCGGTTTGAAAGACATTGTAACCAGTGTAACTACTGGACATATTAAGACTTAAAATCACATGTCTCAGGATGGCGAGCGCAATAGAATACTAAATAATACTTTGTAATTCAAGGTGTTGGGTGGTGTTTCTATTGTTTATGGCTGGTCTTACTGCTACCATCGACAAACGGCAAGCTTGTCATTCAAAGCAATAAAAAATCATCATCATCATCTCAGCCACAGAAAGTCCACTGTTGAACATAGGCCTCCCCCAAGGATCTCCAAGTCGACCTGTTCGAAGCGGCCTGCATCCAGCGACTATATATCCAATAAAAAATATATAGATATTTTTAGAAGGGAACTCCACGCTGTTAGTGGCTTTGCATTTACGTCTCTAGTATGTATGAGAAAGCATTAAATGGTTGAACGATAAAATTTAAGCACCCATCGAAAGCATCGTGGACACACTTCTTTTGTTTTATAAAAGCATAAACAGCTCATGAAATAGCTTGAATAGCTTGGCGCAGATTGTTATTTTCGTTTTTATTGTTACTATATTTACAGTTGTTTATTTATTTGGGAAATTTACAGCGATCTTAATAAAAAATACAATGCTTCTTTTAATTACATTAGGTTAAATATGGCCAATTACAAATTTCCTCAAATTAATACAATGAAAAAACATAAAACATAAATCTGTGGAAGTACATAAATTTTTAAATTATCACATATTAAATTCATTAGTACAGTGTGAAAGTGTGTTTGTGTATACGTGTAGATGCGTGTGTGTATGTGTGCAAGTCAAGTGAAACCTCAGTCCTCGGAGAGAATCATACTAACTTGTCTTTTGAATTGATTTTTTGATGTGCAGAACAAGTCGATGTCGGAGAACTTCTTATTATACGTGGTAGGCGTACCAGGGTGGAATTTTGTCTATAATTTGTACGACAATGTGGAACGTTGAGTAGACATGTGTGTCGAGTGCGGCGTCGAGGCACTGCTATACCTAATTCATTTAATAGAGGTGGACAGTCTATGCGATTATGAAATATGTCGTACAGGAACATCATGTCGGATATGACACGCCGCTTTGCTAAACACGGCAAATTGAAATTTACACAACCTTCCGCGTAGTTTTTATATTGTTTACTTGTCCTCCAATTTAGATACTTTATAATTTTTTCTGAATTAATTCAATGCGCTGGATATAGGTTATGTATTGGGGATACCATATAATACTTGCATCTTCAAGCGAACTTCGGACATAAGCACTATATACTGTACATAAACAGGATAGGTCAGTTATAGGTTTGCAAGTACGAATTATGAAGCCTAGATTTTTGTTTGCTTTGTTTATAATAATATCTATGTGGTCAGCCATAGTCAGTTTTGCGTCAAGATGGATACCAAGGTCTCGAACTATGTTTGCTCTTTCTATGCATTTATTCATGATGTTGTAGGTGAAATAAATAGTATCAACTAAATTGCTAAATTAATCAACAGTCGATTATTTTTCTGGTAATTACTTGTTATTTATCGTTCGTACCACATAAAAAACTTATGACTAATTTGTACGGTGTCCAAAACTGGCTCCTAGACCACTAGTTGCTGTAACAGCGCGTTTTAATAATTAATTTGAGTTGGCAACATTAGTGACTGAGTTATGAGAATTCGCTAAAGAAACTGTTTCACCGTTATCATGTATTTGCAACTTCTAATTGTTATTGGGAGAATTTTAATTTCACTCGAGCTTTTGAACAGCACTTAATTTTAATTGGTACATCTACGATTCATTTATGATAATTGCGCATATCAGACCTGCATAATAAATTAAAAATAAAATCACGGTTTTAACTGTGTCGATTGGCGAGGGGCAGTCATTTCTCGTCAATGGACTTTCTGTTGGAACCCCTCCGCTTATGGGTGCATTGGGTTTACTTTACCGTGCCCATGTTAAAGAAAGCCCTTCTAAAGGCTGATGATGAGAGTCAGGCGGAGTATATAAGTTTCAATAAAGTTAATGCGTCAACTCGGCCAAGATGCCTCACAAGTAGCGTAAAGTTTTACATGGCAAGAGAAAGTTTAGATGGCAATACTTCTGCCGAATTGCCCATGAACAACTTTGTATTAGGAACTGGCACACTGCGCCTGACGTCTTGTGGCGTAAAATGTCTCAGTAATAAATCTACGTTATCCAAAATAACGATAAATTCACAAAGAATACACACATGATTTTAGAAAAGTCGGAGTTGTGTGTCCTTGGGATTTGAACCTGCGGGCATTCGTCTTGCCAGTCCGTTCCACACCCAACTAGGCTATCGCCGTTTTGTGACATTCGTTCGCTTTAACGGTGAAGGAAAACATCGTGAGGAAACCTGCACATCTGAGAAGTTCTCTATAGGAATTTCGAAGGTATGTGAAGTCTACCAATCCGCACTAGGCCAGCGTGGTGGATTAAGGCCTAATCCCTCTCAGTAGTAGAGGAGGCCCGTGCTCAGCAGTGGGCAAGTATATAATACAGGGCTGATATTATTATTATTATTATATCCAAAATATATCGACCAAGATTTACCCGATTATAATATAAATAAAGACCAGTGGCGAAGGGTCTTTATAGCTCGATTCTTGCCGGCTTTCCTTTATATAGAATCTTATAATCGTTCGAACGATATTCAGACCGCATTTATGGATATTAGTACCCAAATATTGTATCGGGTTAACTTTTGGAAAAATTCGCCTATCGCCACCGATAACGGCTTTAATTTTATTCTATTTTCATATTTCGTTGTGAAAAGAATGTGCAACGCGCCATCACGTCACAAGCATCAGATCGATGGCGTGTTTAAGATAGTCAACGTAAACCGATAGGAACGTGCTATAATGTGTGTCGGTATACCTTAGTTGGAATTTTACTATGCGGTCGAAGTCATGCAATAATGATTAATTTACGAACTGTTTAATAAACGATCTTCATTTTAATTTTCGATCTGATTCCGGGAATATACTAAACAAAATATTTAGTAAGTCATTTGTAAGCATGTCAAAGACTGTCCTAATTTGTCCCTTTTCTGATGAAAGAAGATTGAAAGCGTTTCTTTAAGATGGCAATTAAAACATATAATATTACTTGTAAGTCATAGGTTTATCGGAATACTTAGTTTATTATGCTATCTCGTGATCGCAGTTTTTGAAATAGTACATTTATTAACAATTGTAGTTGAATTTGTGTTAAAATAGTCCCATAGTGTACAAGCAGAGGTTGACATGTGCGAGTAGATGTGTTTGTAAGAACAGGGTTTCTATACTTACGAAAGATTTAAATTAATATTTTGTTTTATTTATATTTTGGAAACAACGGAAATAATAAACAAATAGATAATTATTTGCAACAGTTTCGGAAGATTACAATATCACGTAACCAAAGATGCGTGTTAGTAGTACCCAACACCACACATAAAACATTCTTTAAAATCCTTAACAATTATTTAATTATTAAACTTTTTTTTCTTATACTGAGATAGAGAAAGGTAAAAATGTCAATGTAGGTCATATCAAGAGTTATACTATATAAATACCATATTTATTGATTATTAATATTTAATTATAACGACACATTCTAAAGTTATAAAACTTTAAAGAAAATAATTTAAAACAGTATTATTATTGATACATTTTGGCATAACGCTGTCCAATTCCCACAAGAACCGTGAAGATATTGGAGCCGAGGCTCACTGTATTAAACTAGGAAATCTTCCTTACTTAGTCCAAGACCTCCTTGGGTAAAGCAATACTTGAATTCCGATTTATAAATAAAACAAGTTGATATTTTGTTCGTATATTTTTTCTTATTTATTTTTGTACGTATTTGAGATGTTATTGGTTGTAGGTTTCTCATATGTGAGAGTCCGCTTGGGTAGGTATCACCAAATGTCAATTTCTGCCGCCAAGCAGCACTGTGTAGTTACTGTTGTGTTCCGATTTGAAGAACATTGTAGCCAGTGTAACTACTGGATATAATGAGACATCTTATCTCTTATGATGGCGAGCGCAGTGGAATACCAAAAAAATACCTTGTAATTCAAGTTGTTGGATGTTGTGTTTACTGTTTATGGGTGGTGTTATCGCTTACCATTAGGTGAACGGCAATCTCGTCTCGTCATTTAAATCACTATAAAACAATTACTTCTGCATTTTCGTTGAATTTTGAATAGTTCATTACTATATATACGTCTCAAAACCTTTCGAATTAAAATACATTTGCTTATTTTTGCAACAAACAATGAACTAACGGTATAAAGTCAGACAGATGCGAGTCTAAAACGTTCCTACATTTCTGCGAATAAACACGCCGGTACACATTACCTACCGTAAATAAAAAACTGCATTTGTTGCCGTGGATATTGTTTTAATGTTGTAATATTTTAGACTGTAGCTGGGATTTTAGCTCTGTATAATATTGTATTTATTAGGAGTAATAAATAGCATAAAGAGTATATATAAGGAAAGAAAAACTTAATTCAATTAATTACTATACTTACCCCCTTATTCATAGACGTTTTTTATCGAACGACCAAGTAAAGCTGTGATAACAAGTCTGTTTCTCAGTGCTGACGGCATGGCAGTCTTCACAGTGCGTAGACATAGGGCCGTTGTGATTGGCTAATATTGAGATACAACAATAATAGCCAATCACAACGGCCCTATGTCTGTTTCTCAGTGGCGTTGGGCACTGAGAAACAAGCTTGTTATCACAGCTTTACTTCGTCCTTAGATAAAAAACGTTTATGAATAAGGGGGTTAGACTTTAATAATTCCTTTAATGTCTATTTCTTAGTGCCTATGCAGAATTCATAAATTTCAGATGAGTTGTAGTTCCATTGGTGGTAAATGCACCCACGCTTGTTTATGGACACAGTTCATCTTAAAATCGTCTTCGAGTCGCCCTTAAAGACATGCGTATAGACTTGAGATCTCTGACCTTTTACTTTTGTCCTCTGCCCACTTCCCATGATGCACACCTTCCTACCAAACTTTAACTTTTGGTCTACCTTACCAGGTATCAGCAGAATTACCAGCGTTTTTCTCCTTGGAGCAAAGCATATTGCTGAGACAAATAGATATGTGCTTGTCAATTGTCTATGTATATCGTAAGTTATACTGTGTGTTAATTGTAGCCAAAATTAACTTTCTTATCTATTTATCTACCTATCTGGTTTAGTTTTTATGTCAATCATGTTAGACATTATATTGTCGGTGAAAATAAAAAGGCGTTCGTTTTAAACAGGACGAAATCAAGTCAAAACAAGGACGGTTTACAAATGTCAAATATTTTATCGGAATACTATGGAAAGCGGATTGTGAGACGCGACCGGTTGAAATATTGCATCTAGCAAAATCCAGCATTTCAGCCGGTTTTACGGGAGTCTGGGCGCGGCACGGGACAGGACGGCATCTGTCATGAGAACAGATCTAGATTTTGGGGGAATACTAGCTGAGCTATTTATATAATCTACATAGAGGGGATGGTTATACTGACAATGATTATTTTATTTCAAATTTTTTACATATATATTATGATTTCTACTCGTGACTCAAACTGAACTCGGAGGTAACGTAGCTTCATTGTATTAAACAATAATTTTCACTATTTAAATAGTAGTTCCAAAGATTAGCATATTTTAATAAATAAATATCATATTTCAGCTTTATAAGACTTAAAAAAATGACTTTCATAATAATATTATTAATCAGTTTAAATTAGCGTCAATAAACAATTTTAGTTTGCGTATTTAACAAAAGAAAGAAAATAATAAGATAGTGCTTGCTGGCTGTGAAAAAGAATAAAATATTTTTTAAAAAGAAATCACTCTTACAGTTATAGTGTTTTGTTACATTTCATTCAAATTGTGCCTCTACTAGAAAAAATAAAATAAAATCTTCCATACAATATTCACGAGGCAACTTCCACGTAAATGTAGACAGAAAGAAAAACACACGTTTTTATTAACAGTCTGTTTTTTTGTTAATCTCGGTTCATGCGGCTCCGTACCGGGCCCGAATAAATAGCTTAACACCAGTTTTATCCCTTCGGATGTGTGCGTCCAAACAAATCGCTGTAAACTCCCTCCATCAGGTTTTTATAAGACCGTAGGAACGTCAGCCGGTGCAAAGAGACCGGCGAAGGGTTTTTGTGACTCACACGGGATGGTATTGCGTTGGGGAACGTAGCGGCTTTTCTGACGCGATTTTGTTGTTTTATAATCGTTTAATGTATCTTGTAATAAATTCACTATATGGTAGGCTATAATATGAGCATGTCTTTTAAATTTGTTAAAGATTTCGCTCCTTTTCTTTGTCTATTGCAGTCTTATATTAATTTTATTTCATTAACATTGGTAATGTTTGAAAAATATTAAAATATGAAAATGGAATTGTTGAGGCTGCATAGGCAAACACAAAGCCTCTTTATGTGAACAGGCAGCATAATAGTATTTGAATTTTTGAATTTAGAATAATTAACAATGTCCTGTCGTTCCTAAGCGCTGTGTGCTGTCTTATTACGGTTTTCTTATGACGTGTATTTCTTCTTATTCTTATCAATATATATTAAAAATATATAAATTGGTACTCTACTGAAAACCTGGTTTGTTTTCACTCCCTAATCACGCTTATTCTGCTGTGCCACTCTGCTAGGGCGACTCGAAGCTCAAGAGGCCCATGTGGACAATATCAATTTATTTACAACAAATTTTTATTAACTAAGATGTCGTTTGGTCTTTATTCAATTTTAAAATATTATGTATCTACAGAATAACACCACATAATATAGTTTACATCCGTATAAAAACATATAAAAGTTTTGAGAAGTTACCAAGTGTCTACATACGTAATACCCGCCCGTGAATTCCGCGCATGGCCCATAGCATCACGTGAAAAACACTGCGTGATTTATGTGGCCAGACGTGGCTATCTAGTGATAAATTATACTCCACAACGCAGATGCATACATGCGAAAAAATGAGAAATGTGCCACAACTAGCTGACCATATTTATTTCCATTGGTTTATTTGTTAAAATTGTAAAGTATGGTTGCCGATATTTTTGGCAAATGTTTACGTCTGGTATGGTGCACCATAAAGATGATTCCAATTTTCGATTGAATGAAGAGACACTTCTTACTGGTGGTAGGTCTCTTATATTTGAGAGTTCGCCTGGGTATGTACCACCGCAATATCTATTTCTGACGTTAAGCAGCAGCGTGTAGTCACTGTTGTGTTCCGGTTTGAAGAACATTGTAGCCAGTGTAACTATTAGACACAATAAGACTTCACATCTCATGTCTCAGGATGGCGAGCACAATAAAATACCAAACAATATTTTGCAATTCAAGGTGTTGGATGTTTATGGGCGGTCGTATCGCTTACCATCAGACAAAAGGCCAGCTCCTCTCGTCATTCAAAGCAATAAAAAAAACATACTTAGGTCAACCGAAATTGTATGTGCTCGATAAGGCTCATGAGATGAATATTGCTCGATGAAGTGCGGGTACATAAGTGGAAGCTAACTAGTGTACTTACACTAGTTAACTTCCGCCTACCCCCTCGGGGTAAAGATATAATTTGATGTCGTGTTAAGCGTTTTTACGTGCCCAGTTTAGCAACAAACGTGAAGTTAACACGTTCGACAATGCCTTGACAACTCGACGGATGATAATTGATGTGGATGGGTTAATGCATTTTGCGACTGTCACCCATCGGACGGGATCAAACCAGAGTGCACCAACCGTTAACCGCGAAATTGTTTTACGCATGAACGGATTTAGTGCAGTGTTTTAAAATGTATTTTGAGTTATTTTTGTTCATAATGTTATGGGTGTTTGTTCATAAGTAGTGATAACTCCATTTAGAACTTTAAGTTATTAAGTATTGTATGTTACCGCACTGCTTTTCACTACGCCCGTAATTACTACATGAACAGAACATCTGATTCCCAACTACAATTTCCAACAATTTGAGACAAAAGTTAATTAATTACCACTTGGTGACTTAATGTGTCAGTGTAGTGTTAGACCGAGGTAATTAAACAACTTCTTGTACTGCACTTACAACTTTACAACACTTGCGATATTTTACAAGACATCATTGCTTTAAGACAGCTCGGACTAGCATGCCATGTTCAAAACTGCTATTTATAAAATATTTTTTCTACCGACAGACGAAGGACGGAAGTCAATATTAATAAAGTACCAGATGTAACTGTTGCGAACATGCTTTACATCAATAACAAATCATTTATTAATAAATTAACGATAAAACAAAGCATGATTGTTAAAATTGCTATCAATAGTTTCTAAATACTAGCACCTATACTGAAACACTTAAGAAACATTTAATCTTGTTAAAATATTCGTGTTTCGTAAGTTTTAATTATTATCCGATCATTAATTATTCGATATAAAATTTATATTGTCGCATAAACTTTTAGGTTCTTTTCGGGTCGGGTCTTAGGGACAGCAGTTATAGAAGTTTTATAAATCCAAAGGATTTAGCAGTCTATCATTAACTTGCCTTAATCGAATCGGATTATAGAACAGTTTGTTTAGAGTTAAGACTACTTATACTTTTATAAGCTTTTGCTGGTGGTAGGGTATATTTTATACGCGCCCGTATTACGATTACGTCCACAAAGTGTTAAATGTAAAGGTTATGCGCTAATCAAACACCTTGGTGTGCTCAAGACTGACTATTCTTCCGTCCACCTACGCACATTATATTTATATTTTACAAATACAGTTACCTACATTCAAATTTTCCATAATGACCTACGTAAGTGTGTCGTGTTTAGGGATCAGCCTGTTTATATCCAGTTCCAACAGGCCTGTATAATTGTGTCGATTACCCCTGATTATTCTTCGTAATCATGTCTTGTCAGTCCACAATCCATTGGACCTCACTCCACTTACCATCAGATGCAATGGGGTCAATTGGTGCGCACATATAAAAAAAATACTTATACTAAAACTGCTGAAAATGACAAGATTTCTATCGTGTTTTGGTAATCAATGAGATGATCTAAAAGACTAACCCCCTGTTTATTTCATACAACAATTATTGAGATACAACAATATTAGCCTATCACAACGGCCCTATGCCTACGCACTGCGAAGGCTGCTATGCCGTTAGCACTGAGAAACAGAATTTTTATGACAGCTTTACTAATAAGGGGGTGAATTTTTTGTCTTCTCAAACCAGATTTTCTAGCTTCTGGTGCGCATTTATAGGTCATTATTTACCATCAAGTAATCTTGCTCACTTGCAAAGAAGAGGTTAAGAGTAGACGGTCCCTTTATGAGCTTAAGGCAATCTTACGAGCTATATGAGCCATAAGGGCCTATGACGGCGTATTTTATACGCGCCGAGACGCACTTCAAACGCTACTAAAAGGCGCAGTAAACGCGATGCAGTGAGAAACTCTGTAATTTCACACAATAAGAGCGCGTGTATCAAAAATGTGCGTCATTAGTGCATCTAAAATACACCGTCTGCATAGAACTTGAACGTTAATTTTATGTTGATTGAAGAGTGACAAAGTGGACAGACGACCTGGTAATGTCGCAGGTACTCGCTGGATGTATGATGCTTGTAACAGATGGTCTGAATATCTTCAAGGGCAGGTTATGTTCAAGAGAAGACTTCTAAAGGCTGAAGATGAGTTAGTGCTATCACGTCTATAGAAATTACTTGGATTTTTAAATTTGTATTATTTATATTATTCTTCACTAAATAGACTTTACCGCTCAATAAAGCTTCATTCACGAAATTACTGACGAATTGTTGAAATTTTGTGAACATTTTGTACAAAAGTGAGGGAGCCTAAACGGCCTGTTATCTGAAATGTAATTTGGTAGAGCTCTGTTTTACAGACTGAACTGAGGTCATGTAGACTAATTAGCATTTTCAGACGGCTTCGTTCGCACTTACCTCGCCCTTGAAAAACAGGGGATTAAATTGTGTTGCGTTTTGTTTGCAATTACAGTTAAGTTGAAGATTGTTATTCAACCTAAAAAGTGACCTTTAAGGTACAGCCGTTGAGAGCTTCTTTTTATGTAATTAAACTAGCTTTTGCTCGCGGCTTCGTCTGCGTGAAGGAGTTTCCCGGGATAAAAGTCCCGCTATATATTTTCCCGAGGTAAAAAGCCTATAACCTTCCCAGGGTTTTAAGCTATGTCCATATCAAATTTCATAAAAATCCGTTCAGTAGGTTTTGAGAAAATCGATAACATACAAACAGACAGAAAAGGGAACTTTGTCTTATAATATAAATGACTATTGACAAGACAAGGTAGTCATTTAATAGTAAATTAAAATAAGATGTACGTAAACAGAAACACAATTAAGGTTTCAGAGGCCAATGCGAAGTTCGAAAGAAGTCTACCTTATTCACCAGACAAGTTGATCTCTTTTTGCATAACAGGACAAACCAACACACATGTCATATTAAGTACCGAAGCATTGACCAAGATCAGGTGTTCATATTTAACAAATCTCAAACCACATTCCTTGACTCAAATTCGAACAGTGTAATATTAATTAACATAAAACGTTTCCGATTTCGCTATTTTTCACCCTAACACTTAACACCATTAGTGAAATAAGAAACCGCCTCTAATGGTTAATTAGCGACCCGACAAACACAAAACATTACGTTTAACCCTCCCTATTGTAATACAATTTGACTGCGTACTAATCCCGCGAACTGTTTTCTTACCAGCTTATGAAGTGTTTAACCGTTTAAAAGAGGGCTAAGTTGAGCGAAAACTTAAGATTTTTAGCATTATTTTCTTTGGTTATATCTAAATATAACCAAAGAAAATAATGCTAAAAATCTTATTACAAGCCTAAGCTTGTAATGGAAAAGTTATACAACTACGAGTCTGGCCATTGGAATGTCACCGAGCATTAGTAATTAGAATCTGGAATTTTTATGAGACAAAGTAATGGCGTTTACGTTTACGGTAGTGAAATGGATTGCCGAGAGGAATGTCCCCAAGTTCAAAACCTAAGGCACCTCTGGCTTTTCTAAAAAAGTTATGTGTGTACAAAAAAAAAAAAAAAAAAAAAGCGGCGATAGTAAAAAAGCGGCGATAGCCTAGTTGGGTGTGGAACGGTCTGCCAAGACGAATGTCCGCAGGTTCAAATCCCAAGGGCACACACCTCTGACTTTTCTAAAAAAAAAAAATCACGTGTGTATTCTTTGTGAATTTATCGTTCGCTTTAACGGTGAAGGAAAACATCGTGAGGAAACCTGCACATCCGAGAAGTTCTCTATAGGAATTTCGAAGGTGTGTGAAGTCTACCAATCCGCACTAGGCCAGCGTGGTGGACTAAGGCCTAATCCCTCTCAGTAGTAGAGGAGGCCCGTGCTCAGCAGTGGGCAAGTATATAATACAGGGCTGATATTATTATTATTATTATTATTATTATGTGTGTACTCCTTGTGAATTATCGCTTGGTAGGTAAAGGAGAACATCGTGAGAAAACCTACATACTTGAAATCTTCTCTATGAGAATTTTTTAGGGTATGTGAATTTTGGCAATGAGGGATAGGCCGGCGTGATGGACAAAGTCCTAATCCCTCAGTGGTAAAGAAGGCCCAAGTCCAGCAATGGGACGGTATATAACACAGAGCTGATTTTTTTATTTATTATGCTTTATTGTACATCAAACGTGAAAGTACAAACATAAAATAGAAATAAAAATACAAAATTTATCGCATTTCGCGATTTCTTCCAGACAACCTGTGATTTTATTATTGTCATGCTAGGTTTTAATCTCACTCTAACGTGGTGTCGGTAAAATATAATTTTTCAAGCTATACAAATAATTTTGTTAATTATGAGGCATTCTAACATGGACAAGTCGTTTTCGAAAAGCGTACTTTTTTTTTCTTGCTGTGAATTACGAGACGAGCTTGCCGTCTGCCTGATGGTAAGCGATACGACCGCCCATAAACAGTAGAAACACCATCCAACATCTTGAATTACAAAGTATTGTTTGGTATTCCGCTGCGCTCGCCATCCTGAGACGTGAGATGTTAAGTCTCATTATGTCCAGTAGTTACACTGGCTACAATGTCCTTCAAACCGAAACACAACAGTGACTACACACTTCTGCTTGGCGGCAGAAATAGACAGTGCGGTGGTACCTACCCAAGCGGACTCTTACAAATGAGAGGCCTACCACCAGTAAAATGTAATATAATGTAAAGTGATCAAACATCAAACATTCTACTGGTATATTTACAATATTATACGTTGCCGCTAGACACTGGAGGTATTAGAGTTGAATGACCTTACTAAAACGCCAATTAGAGAAAAATAAAAATTACTTTCGGGTGAATCCTAGAGTAAGCCATTAGTCTAGTTCCCGTCAATATAAAATTTTGAGCACTAATTTCTGTCGAGTCGTGAAAAGTGATTAGATCTTTAATT
This sequence comes from Manduca sexta, assembly GCF_014839805.1. NCBI lineage: Eukaryota > Metazoa > Arthropoda > Insecta > Lepidoptera > Sphingidae > Manduca > Manduca sexta. The sequence continues at coordinate 905,969 of NC_051138.1, read as the reverse complement.
AACTTTTATAGTTTACTAGCTTTTGCTCGAGATACCGCCTTCATAAAATCTTTTTACTGAGTAAAATTCAGTTTACATTAACCAGTTATATATTATTTAAATTAAAGTCATCAAAATTGACTTAACTGATTTAGAAATTAGCCGTGGTCTCATGTCGTGTTAACAAACAAATAATTATACTTAAACCCGCATCTACAAACTATACTATGAGGATGCATTGTGCGCGCGAACGCATGATGTCGGCAAATTCTCAGTTTTATTGGACATTATTTAGTTTTATCTGACAGCCAAGTAAAGTAGAGAAGAAGAATATTTCAATATTATCCAATCACAGCGCCCCTTTGGATAACCAATATAACCAGAGCATAAACTCTGCGAACGCTGCCATGTCGTAAGCACTGAGAAACAGACATATTATTATAGGAATGCTCCGTATTTAACTAATTAACGTTTGTGAAAACGGACCCATGGGAATCAATTTTGAAGGCACAGAGACGTCAATGTTTGTATAGATCTAGATAGTTTTAGCCCTAGAATTAAATTCAGTATCGATAAAATAAAACCTTGACTTGTCAAATCGAAAACTAACCTATAAAAAACTCAAACTGAGTTCTTATTTATAATTTAAATTCCAATTTAATGTTAAAGGCATCTATAAAGTGGATGGTCCAATTCCTCACAATGAGCGAATGTTCTGGAATATTGCAAAGTCTAAATTGTTATATTAGACGTTTAATAAAAATGGTCTCTCCGGCAAGAGGCGGATATTATTTCCAAGGGACGTGATATTGACATTTTTCTTTTTAACTTAGTAATGAAATATTCGTGGAGGCGTCGGCCTGTTTTACAGGATTAATTACTGTTAGGGGATATTGCTTACTATGATTATTTCTTAAACTTGAAATATAGGATAGTGCGATAGATTTACTTTTTTGGACATTTTACCTGATTTTAACGTTCTCTGGCAGATCGAATCTAGAAAAAACTTCTTTAAAATAGAGTGCTCACCACCCGGTAGGCAAGGGCTTGTTGTGCCTCTAGCACTGCAAAGTCCATGGGTAGCGGATGCTGCTTACCATCGGTTGGACCGTTTGCTCGTTTGCTTATAAAGGTAAAAAAAAAAAATGTATTAGAATATTGATGCTACCTACTAAAGAATCGAAACCGGTTCCTCTAACTCCATTGCTAGACCATGAGCTGAATTAAGGTCAATCAAAGTATAATAAGTTATAACGCGTACTTTCGACCTTCGGTTTAGAGTTTATGTTATGTTTGTTTGAATTAAGTTGGGCAGATTTAGAGGGTTGTTTGAGTTAATATTTCTATAATTGTTGTTTGTAGTTTCTTGCGGCTGGCAAGGATGGTTAAAGTCCAAACTTACGAGCAGGGACCGTAATCTGTATTTAAATTGTATAGAAATAAGGATATCATCTTGTCGGTCCTAGTCGGTTTAGTTTTGGATAATAAGGTTTGGAAATGACAGGTTATGGATTCTATTTGGCAATTAAATTCAAGAAGATTTTGTTATCCTATACGTGATTGTTCGTGTTGGTGGCTCGATATTGTCTTTGGCTTGTTTAAATACACTCGTCGACATACCCTTTTCAAAGAAAACGGCATAATGTTATTTGACTATATTTTATTCAAAAAAATATGTTGTCTGTCAAAGTAATAAAAGAAATTGTTTTTAGAAACGACGGCCTTAAAGCACTGTGTCTAATGTCTTAAATTTTCTTATGTGGTCTTCGAAAAGCTAATATTTAGCCAAGCATTGTTTGTAATATTACTTGAGAAAATAATATTTTATTTCTCTTACTAAGAACAGTAACAGAACATAAAACTGTATTATTTATTTTATTTAAGTTGGCAACGTAACAACACTAACATTAATGGTAAAAGACAAACATATAGAGTACAAATTTTATTATGCATAGTATATTGCATACGTTGACAATAAATGATAATAAAATGAGAAAAGTTAATAAATTAAGGTCATTAATGTGATGAAATATGCAAAGTCATATTTTACAAAAAATCGAATGTTTCGTGTATGATAAAAAAAACTTCTTGTATTTCCAAAATCCTTCAAATCCAAACCCATACTTCATCGATTTTGAAACCAGAGTAATGACTAGACCAATGGAGAACTGAAAAATGTATGCGAATTTAATATCCACCATTATCTTTTCTTATTTATTATATTAAGGAAGTATGAAACCAGTACATCTAAAGTTACCTGAGAATTTACATTTTGCAGGGAAACTTTACAAGACTGCGATGGTACTCTAAATGTTAATGCAACACATTAAATAAGCTTTTTAAAAATCCATCTTGTAGTTTCAACGTGACAACCAAACAGACAGAAATGAGATGTACTTTCTTGGAAGTTGAACATTTTAGTTTTTCGTATAAGTATCATCGAGTACTTTATTTAAGGTGAAGTAGGTTACTTGATAGAAATTATAGTTTATTCTAAATTTATTTATAAGACCCACACTCGATGGTTGCATAAATATACTGACCTAATGTACTCTGGTTGGTTTCAGAAATTTCCATATATGACAGGTTTTTAAGTTATAATTATAATTTCCATTTATGATTAATAAAGAAAGATATTTATTGAGTCATAGCAAACATGAGAATATAGAACATAATCTCACCACTATTATATCTCACTACTAGTATATGCGCAAGTTTGTGAAAATGTTCGGATGTTTGTTAAAAAAGATTTGAATGAAATTTGGTACAAAGATAGACCATGTCCTAAATTAACACATAAGGTACATTATATCTCGGTAATTAGTTCCCATGGGAAATAACGGATTTTTTTATCACATTTTTGATTTAGCGTATACAAGGGGCTATAAAATGCTATAAATCGCTAGAGAATTTTAGGAACTTTTGTATCTTGAAAGGCTTTGTATGCGGACGAAATCACAAACAACACCTTGTATTTTATATTCCATAGAATAGGTAGATTATAACAAAACCATAGCGACAGGTATCAGAAAAAAAACTTTACCAAAATCACAATCACAGCTCGATTTCAAACAACGTCGTTTATGAAACAACTTTATCTGACATAACAAATAGACAGCTGAAAGAGTGCGGTGTAATGTCTCAGCCCCATGGTCACGTAGCGCCAATTTATAGGCTATATGTGATGCGAGTGCTCGAGACGAGGCCCTACATCACAGTCAAATTAAGTGCCCCTCAAGATATGAATGAGGATTTCAAATTGCCTTCATTTTACTTCTTATTATGGTTTCTTTGGCTTTATTTATGAGGTGAAGGTGCGAAGATGGGTTTGTTGGTTTTTGTGGAGTTTATGATCACGCATTTATGCTCAATAGGTATGGCAGAGATGCAACTGGTTCTAGCTCGATTGTCATGCATGCTATTTATAACCAATTTTTCACTCGGTGCATAGTCATTATAACTAGACTCCAGTATTAATAGATAGTCGCTCTCAAGGCGACATCAGCTAAAATTCTGTCAAATTAAAGTAAACTTCTTAACTCTAGTTAAAAATAGATGTCATCTCAAATGATATCTCAAGTCACAGCTTAAAATTTTGATCGCAGAGTTTTATTTATTAAATATCAACGATACAGCTTGGCACGAGCTCTTAAGAGTCAACTTAAGGTTTGTTTATTAAATAGTTCAATACATTATAGTATACTTGATATCTTTAAGGTAAGATTGATTTATTGACTGGTTTCTTATAATGACGTGTGGTATTTCGTAGGTATGATGTTTGGTAATCAAAGTTTCGGGTGTCGTTGTTACTGTGTATGGGCAGCCCTATCACACGATTCTCATCTCATTAATTGGATAAAAATTGCAACATACAAATACTGCACACTCTTTGCATTCACGGTCACAGCGTTGAACTATAACAGTTCTTATAAAGGAAATATATTAAGCCTATAAAACTAAGGTTATAGAGAGATCTTAACCTAAATCCCACGTCTTGTGATAACCAATATGGGTTAAGTTTCATAAACTGCAAGTTCTCACCGCTAAGTCTGCTAGTCGATTAATCTGGAACCACACGGGATTGTATTACGCCCGCGTCCGCCGCGATAGAGCTGAAGTTAGCGCCACTCACCGGCATGGAAAGTTGGAACTTGAAGAATTTATTCGGTTTTTGAAATTCATGAGGACGTCGCGTTGAGTATTATATTTTGTAATGTTATGTAGGTAGTTTAAAGTTCTTTTTATTTAGGTGCGATAATAATTTGATAGAATAATCTATTGACTGCATCGATTAGTTGTATTGCGTTCACTCTGTCTCGGGTTCAAATCTTATGAAGGGCACGATGTTCTTTCTTTTTATACCAATACTAACAATAAATGCTATATTATTTTGTAGTATGATTAATAAATGAGTATATGAGGATGTATAATTTGTTTATAGAGAGGAAATTTCTGGAAACACTGCCTGAATCGATTCTTAAAATTATTGAAATAGTACTACTATAATACTATTCTGTTTGATAATAAACGGAAACCATTTTTATTTATTTATTTATTTTTATTTTGTCATACCAATCACAATAAATGAAACATTACAAAAGCAGAGCAAGCGTTGCAAAATAAAGGAACCGATTTTTTAACGCTTTTTTATTTTATATTGATTCAAAACGTTAGGTATGATCAATATATATTTACGCAGTTTTAGTTGGATTCGTTTTCATCTTCTGATACGGTATTGAAGTTTTATAAAGGAGTTGATTGTTAAGATCTTTCGTGGATTTTGTATGAAATTTATTTATTGAACCTGAGGAGTAAAATATTTATCCAAAAAAAATGAGAACACTATCGTTAAACGTGGATTATTAATAATTCAAACTCGATCTAACTGCTCAAAGGTTCACGCGTCATTGCCCATGCCGAGGCTCACACCAACCTTTGTCTCAGAAAAATTAAAATAACAATACAGACTATACAAAACAAATACTATATACTATAGAAGGTGAGACAGGATCATAATACAACCGTGTTATAGTACATTTAAAGTGTATTGCGCTGTAATTCTCAGTGCATCCACTATTAGTCGGGAACATAAATGTTTAGCTCAACGGCCGGGTCTGCATTAGTTTAACCAGCCATTTCATTTGGCAACAAAATATGACTCACGTCGTAATTCGGCTGATGTACCTTATGTCTAAATTGTTAAAGTTCTATTGATATTGGAACAGAATATCACACATTATCTCAAATATACCTTGCTATATTTAAGGTTGTCTTATCATAAATTTGTTACTGTGGTCTTCATTATTTGTTTTGAAAGATACAGTTATGGATGATTATAAATATAACTAATTGCGCTGATCCATTACCCTGTTTAGTGTCTGCAGCTCCCTCCCCTCCCCCGGAGATCACTTAAAGTGGTCAAGAAAATATGGAAAAGAAATACGATTTAAACATGTAGAAATAATATTCCACATCACGAATGTATTCAAGACCGTGGACTGGCCCACATCACGCCCAATCTCTATTTCATCGTAGAACCCAGTTAAATAGTGCATAAAATAAAATATAAATCGCGAGCACGGCCACAGGCGTCCACAACGCCTCGAAGCCATTATCGATGCAGAGTTCACGTCCGCAATTTATCACCGTGTGTCTAAAAAGTTAAATTTTTATCCAAAGGCCAAGCGTACTTTCCATTAGGTCCCGTGAACCGAGACAGGCCGATATCAGCTTTCTTAATTGAGGACGTACAAAGCTAAAAGTTACCTTGTAAATATTTTATTAAGATTTATGTTTCTTTGAGTGCCGGTCTTTTAGGATTTACGTTTCTTTGATTCTCGGCCTTTTGATGTTTATAGTGGTTGTAAATAGCAAATTGTTTTAGTACTCCAGTAGTCATCATATTTCAATGTTTTCCTATCTTATCTTGAATTGCTGACGGTCGAACTGCCGAAACGACTCAGTGAGGAAATTATTTGTTTTTTTACATTTTTACATTACTACGAAAAGGTACTTTGTGATATATTATATATGATAAATGTTTAACTTGAATACGGGTTAAGTCGGAATTGGTTTCGTCGATTTATTAGAGTTTGGCACTAAACCCCTGCAGGGAATCAATTTACAAAAATGACGCTTGAACAACTTTCAAGCCTCTTGAGTCTATACACTGGTTCAAGAAGCTAGCCAGAAAAAAAATTATAACAGGATATTGTACAGATATAAAGAATGGGTTAACACTCTTTTTTAAAGAAAGTCCTCCGAAGCCTCCGAAACTAAAATAACACCGAGAAAACTAGGATGTCTGCCTCAGGTAAGACGGCTAGAACTTCCTTGATCTACTCTATAAATATTAAAAAATCTCCGGTATTTTAGATAAAATGTCACAACTATGCATTGAAATAAGCCATTATCTAGTGTAAAGGAGTGATATATTTTAGCTAATATGCACATTATATTAACTGCGTTATTTCTTTGCGTTTAATCTAGTTAATTATTAATGCATAATATATTTTTATTTGTGCAGCGGCGATAGCCTAGTTGGTAATCGAACGGACTGCCAAGACGAATGTCCGCAAGTTGAAATCCTAGGGCAAACTTCTGAATTTTCTAACGGCATGTGTGTATTCTTTATGCATTATTACTCGCTTGAACGGTGAGGAAACCTGCATACTCGAGTTCTCTACGAGAATTTTGAATGTATGTTAAGTCTGCTAATCAGTGCTAGGCCAGCGTGGTGGACTAAGGCCTAATTCCTCTCAGTAGTAGTGGAGGCCCGTGCCCAGCAGCAGGGCAGAATAGAATACACGACTGTTATTATATAGTAGCCAGTAGACAGAAAGTCACATTCCTCTCCAGTTCAAAAGAATTCTAACAAGAACTCTGACTAAAAAAACGATTTATTTACTTACATTAATAATAATTCTTATTACTTACATATTTTATAGTATATAATTTCAAATTATACATTTCAATAAAAAATGTTGCTAATGCGGTTTTATACACTTAATAACAATCTTTTTACTGTGGTTATTAAAATTATTTAATATTTCATTTGCATGCACGATGTATTTATTATGCACTATTAATTATAATTCATAGCGAATTATTTTCTGTTAATGGAGCATTAATTCGATGTGACATGAATTGTCTATTTATGCTGTTAGACTCAAGGCCATTGTAGCTAGTATATTTATAAGAAAAAATAATACAAATCATCAAATGCCTTCATATGATGACGCTGCATACTTTGCAAAAATTTGTAAATTACAATTCTGCCCTGAATGTGGAGTAGTGAATAGGATACGAAGGTGCGCGTCGTTTGTGATTGGTGGAGAGTCTAACGCGTGAATCACGTGTTTAACTCTCGACCAATCACAATCAAGTCACGGATTCTCGTGTTTTTTCGCAATCTAAGAGGGCATTTTGTTACCAGGATCGTCTTCTTTCAGATCTTGATTTTTATTTAGCTCCTTATATACTTATTTTATATAAAATGATGGTCATTTAAATGGGATTTTCAATCCAACCGTGCAACATCGAGCGAGCGCCCATCTCAATTTGTCACAAACTTTTTCTCCGGCCAGATAAAACTTGGGTCGTTAAAGACACTTTGTTTTTCTGATATTTTCATTAGGTACGTACTTACCAGTCTTCTGTGCTTGAGTCGCCCAACGTCCCGTAATTCTTATTCCTTTCTCAATAAAATACTCGAAACTTTTTGGATCTTGATTATTTAGGGTTCAGTTGGTTTTGATTAGAATGTTGAGATCTTATTTATTGTCTTCTCATTATGTTGTAAGTATGATATTGAACATAAAGTTATTACTTACTAGATGTAGCTCGCGGCTTCGCTCGAGTGAAAATCCTTTCTGGGTACAATAGTCCCTAAATCACAATAGTGCTCTATGATGACCAGAACCATGTATTTAAATTTTCTATTAATAATGAGACTTTTTCCAAGGTACCAAATTACCAAGATAAGCCTATGTGTTAATCTAAGACATGGTATATTTGTGAGCCAAATTTTATCCATATCCGTTTAGCTGTTTCTGCATATACTTCTTACAAACATCTAAACATTTTAACAAATTTTCGTATTTATCATTTTAGTAAATTTTTTTTCATGTGATAGATACACATCATCTTTTTAAAAAAAATAATATGTATATAGTCTCGCAGTTTACTTCGCTGGGATGAATAGTAGCTGTGTAGTAATTCAGAATTTGGTCTAACTGTGCCTTATTTCATCCAAATCCGTTGAGCAATCATGTTATAAACTTTTAATATTCAGACACCACAAACTTTCTCATTTATAATATTAGTATAATTTATACTGTGCTATAAAATTCAGTGTAGTAACTTTGATTAGCCCAATAAGATTATATTACGTACGTACTATTATATTATGTTGTGAAGTACAAAAATAAAAAATACATTATTCATTTTTCTGAGTACCCCGTTTCAAGAGTATCAGATGTTGAGTAAAAATTTGAAAAGTCTGTTTGATGAAATGAGATACATCTACCATTATTTTTTAGAACTCGTAAAGAGATATTGCTTAACCTCCTTTCTCATTTGCCATTTCTGATCTGCGTTTACGATTCGCATTAGCTTTTGCTTTTGTCTATATTCACTAAAATGTAGCGTGACAAGATTAACAAAGTATTTGTTGCGTCAATTCTTTAAAGATTCTTTGTTACGCAAGATTAATATATAATTTTAAATATTTCATAGGTCAAAAGTGTTAATTGTATGAAATATGCAATTTTTTTATGTTTAAATATGATCTATTAAGTAGTGTGTTCTTGAATACTTACCTTAGTTATAAGCGACAATATTGTAGTAGGTTTAAAGTATCAGTAAGGATATTGTACTAGTGATAAATAAAATAAATATTCTAAGCTATTACATTACTTAGAATAAAAAGCAAATGCATTGTTTATTGACGTCAGCTCTTCCCTCTAGTATAACTGCACTTCTATGGATATATTCTATATCCACCCGGGGAGCGATTCCCGAACATAAATTGTTAAAACCCACTATAGTGGTTCATGTAAGTCGCGTTCCGTCGGCCTGTGTATATCCGATTCCACAGGCCGGCATAATTGTATCCACTGCTGAGGGTAATCATCTCTCGTCAGTGGACATTCTATTGGACCCCACTTCACTTACAATCAGGTCCAGTAGGCTCGCTATGCCGTGCACATATAAAAAAATACACCGCCCAAATTAAAATAGCCGTCAGCTTCCTCCGGTTTAAATGGGACATTGTCAAAGTTATCGCTCAGCTATCTGTCCGACACTATTCACTTGGCGTTACAAATTTCATTTGAAATTTCTTTAGCTGAGACTGAAGTTTTACTGTGACAAAGTTGCCTACAATACGGTGCATGCAGGATATGCAGTGGTTAAAGTTACTTGGTGCCCGTTCTGTTATCTTTCGCCTTTTGCCTTCCATCGTGATTCTTCGTGATTTTTTTAACAATGGACGCGTCTGATTTTTTGTTTTAATTAAACTTGTGATGGGATTGTTTCTTGTTTTATGTTTTTTGATTAATACTATTGTTATATTGGATCTTGGGAGTAATTTAAATGGATGGTTGGCAATGCACATGGTTTTGATTCCTTAATTCACGAGACTTTCGATTTTAACATCAAAAATTACTGCGAAGCGCACGAATATTCCTTTGATGCAGGAATTGAACCTGCAAACTCATCACATCAGTTGCTTCATAATTTCATGGGGCGTTTGATATTTGAAATTATTGCAGGTTATTACTAATGTGCATAATGAAGCTATTAAAGAGCTGTTATAGAGACCCAATTTCAACTATGATACTATTTTAGTTAAATTTTTAATAATATATGAGCTGACTACAAAAGTCTGCAAACGTAATCGGATCATAGTATGACCGTGCTATGAACGTATCAGGCACGGTAGAAACACAGCTCGCACTACTATGGCCATAGTACTTATTAATATATAATATCAGTGCATTACGGTTTTAGTGATAGTAACGTAGCGCTGTTTTACCAGGTATAACGATTTATCTGTATTTATACTTGTACTGTTCGAATATTTATAATCCCTGGATTATTTCTACAGATATTTTCCCTTATCTAGATGTATTTTTCAGTTTTGTACTAGAATCTAGCTTTAATAAACGATATCTGTAGTACTGAAATATAAATAAATGTAAAATAAAATAGTACTGGGACTTAAAAAAACAAATTAGAAATACAAATACGTACTAACAAACTGACAGCACTTTTAACAAACAAAAAAGATAGCTCGAACTAAAATTTCATATAGACCTAACATGTTACAAAAACCGAGAACACGTCAGTTGTTGACGGTCCGTGCATGGCATGCGACGGTGTTGGTCGGTGACGGAACGGTCAAAAGGCATAGATAGTTTCAAACTTTTCAATACAAAGAATATATTTCTGCCCTATTCCTAACATTTTTAATACAAAAAATATAATATTTTTGCCTACCACGGTCATAGTATGAAACGGTGTAGTGGGCAAACTCCTTAAACGCCCTAACTTTTGGTTGTACTCAACGACAATAATAATATAATTATTATAATTTATCTGAAGACCATTAGCCTCTCTGCGCCACACCTTATTTCTTCGGTACGAATATAGACAAGCGTAATGAAAAAGTTAAACATTAGTCATAAATTTTCGGTTCAAATGCGTCAGGGTAAACGATTTTCTACTCTTCTGCAAAAGCAACAAGGTTCATTCCCACTCAATCCTAATTTACATAACGCGTCAAGCGATTATGACTGTTATTCCTAAAATATGACATAATTTCCTCTCAAAATCACCCGCGATATTCAAATCATTATAAAACGTAATGTTATAACCATGTTTGCAATAAGTTTTAATTCTACAGAACCCTCATCAGCGCTGTATTTTGCCTCCATTTTTTTCTAATAAGCATTATTATTTCGGCAAAAAGGCCGTAATAGATACTCGGGCTGTATTCGAGTAAGTTACGATCAATTCGAAGACGTAAAAGGGCGTTTTTGTATTATTTTGTCGAACAAAGGCAGTGGAAAGGAAAAATATATTTGTTATTTTGACTCGCTGGGCAAAGCTTTGGGTACAACTGTACGTCCAGGTGGCGGAGGCAACCTTTTCTAATACAATTGAAAAGGTCAACCTAGTCGCTTGCATGATTGAAAGAGCAACGACTGGATAAAAAGTAGCACCAACCAAAACTGACAATTACAAAAGATGTAATCCAAAGTTATTTTATTAATAGACAACTACAAGATCTTTGAGTATAAGCATTGGCTATTTTTATTTTGGAAAAAGATCTCGTGCGTACCGTTTGGAAATGTTAGCCACTAATAAATTGGTATGGTTTAAGATCTATTACGAAATTTGGCTTTCGATCTCAGCCCATGGAATGTACTTCCGTCTCATCGAATTTATTATTCATTGTTAATTATCTCGCGCTCAAGGCGAGGAAAGCAAACAAATCAAATCAATATACCATGAGAAATTCGAACGTATTCAAAATTAACCAACCAACATTAGAACAGCGTGATCAATCAGATTAATAGAGGAGGCCAACCAGCAACCTAATATAATAAAGTATCAACAATACCATATACAAGCGTACAAGAGATGACATATAGCTGTTATGTTGTTTGTATTAATCCGTGTGGATTCTAAATTGTCGTAGAGAACAGGAACGAGTTACAAGGTCGCGTTCCCGCGGGATACATAACGTCGGATTGCGGCGTATTGATCCGAGGTTTTTCCCCTTCAAAAACATTCAATGGTGGGTATCTCGCCTACCATTTGTTAGGCTTCCAGATATGGACGCCAGCCTTTAATTCCGTTTGAGTTTATTTCGTTTTTTATCGCAGCTTTATTGTGAATGAAAGGCATCGTTCATATTTCAAAGGCTACGTTGTATTCATTCGGATTTGTATCGGGCTTAGAAGTTGTTTGTCAGATGGGAATTTGAATTTAGTTATAAATTTTATATATCTGTTAGCTGTAGGGCTTTGAGCAATCAAATTAAATTAGATTTTATATTTTACTTTCGTTTCTATTTTACTACTAAACCTCGTAAAAAATTCGATGTTAGCGTATTTTTAACCGATTATACTGAAACCAACAATACCAAACGATTTAGGCGAATTGTTATTTTTATGCGTCAGTTTAGACTTACTTATCATGTTCGCAATAAATGTTACTTACCGTACAAACAACAGTAATATTATAATTTCATTTCTTCTGTCCATAAACCAATGTTGTCTGTCAAGCCAGCATGAACATGCTGCTGTAAAAATTTTCCATAGATTAGCTGCCAATGGTCCTAAAGTAAACTCACCTCGGGCAGCTATATTTCTCATCCATATTTCATTGAGCTTACTCCAAACCAAAGGATGTGATTATACTTTTACCTTACTTATATATTCTATATCCGCCCGTATAACGACCAACATACGCAAGGTGTCAAAACACGCCATAGTAGCCCACGTAAGTGTGTCGCGTTACGGGAGCCTGTGTATATCCAATTCCAACAGGCCAGCATAATTGTGTCGATTGCTGACGGGTTAATCACCTATCATCAGTCGACACTCTATTGGACCCCAATTCATTTACCATCAGGAGCAACGCGATCAATTTACCATGCCAGTTATAAAAAAAAAACCTTAAATTAATCTCCCAGGAGGATAAATGTTATTTCAAACAGAAGCCCACTAATTTCTCCCCGCTCATCAATATAGAAGTGCGTTGACAAACCAACACAGTTTCTAACAACGTTTAAGTGAGTTTTTCTGTCCCCAGTCTTTCTTAAACGTGTTCAAATATGTAACACACCGACGCACTAATAGCTTCATACATATTTAATACTTTCACCTTTACGGTATTGGGAATACTCTTATGTTTTCCGTTTAAATGGCCTGGTTAATGTATAAATTATACTGGGAGTAAATTATTGCTGTTTCATTGAATTAGCTGGTTGATAATTTCTGTTTTGTGTTAATACGATCCATAATTTCAATGAATAAGATCCTTAATATATTAAACAAGAAGCATCTTTTTATGTGTATCAGTTATTGCTGAAAATGAAACGTATCAAAGAAAAATTATCTTTATTGCAACTATTGTCAAAAGTTTATACATTCCATTTCCTTTGCTTATGTTAGTTTATGGAAAACAAATATGACTTTTGATCCTTTATTGATGCATCCTTTTATCTTGATATTTCATATCGACATTCGAACTCGCGGTCATTTGTTTCGAAAATAGTATTATCAGCCTTATATACTTCTAGCTTTTGCTCGTGGTTTCACTCGCGTGTAGGAGTTTTCCGGGATATTTTTTTTTCGACTTACTTGATATGTATCGTTATATTATGACCAAATTACACAAAATCATTATAAATTGTAGCCTATGTGTTATTTTAATGTATAATCAATATTACTGTAAAGTTTCATCCAAATTCGTCCAGCAGTTTTTTCGTGAAAGAGGGACAAGCATATATACAAACATCCAACCTCACAAATGCGAAAGGCATTTATAATATTAGTAGGATACCACTGCTGGGCATGGGAGAAGAGGAGTCTTCTACTGAAAGGGTAAGGCTTGAACCCACCACGCTAGCCTAGTGCGGATTGGCAGATCACGATGTTTTTACCGTTATAGCAAGTCATATTTCACAAAGAAATACTCACATAACTTTAGAAAAGTTAGAGGTGCGCGCCCTCGAGTTTTGAACATGCGGACATTCGTCTCGGCAGTCCGTTCCACTAATTAGGCTATCTCCACTCTTATATAGAATGTTTATAGTATAATAATTATCAGTAACTGCTAACCCATTAGTCGTTGTTTTATATTATTTATAATATATTTCAGAGATGTTAGGAAGTCATTAAATCTAGTTACCATTAAACATCATCACGATAGCCGAAATTTTGGTTTATAGGTCCATTTCAAATGTAGCTTATGTTCGGACGCAAGGGATGTTATTATCTCTGCGTATTATAATTCACATCAGAATTATGATGTTTGATTATTGCGTTGATTAGCTGTTTGTAGTAAAACAGTGTGTGTTGTATATAGTGAAACAGGCTAAACCCTATAGGAGCAACAGCCGTAGGAACTATTAATTTTGTGAAAATAATTTGGTGTTTTTATCAAGTGTGAGGTAAGAAACTTGGTAGGAGGTCTTATAATAGAATGTACAGACGCTGCATCCACGTGATTGAAAAACCAAAATTTGTAAAGAGGATTGGGAAAAGGGAATTTATTAATCCTCCAGCAATCAGAAGCGGCGATAGCCTATTTGGGTGTGGAACGGACTGCTGAGACGAATGTCCGCAGGTTCAAATCTCAAGGGCACACACCTCTGACTTTTCTAAAAAAATATGTGTGTATTCTTTGTGAATTTATCGTTCGCTTTAACGGTGAAGGAAAACATCGTGAGGAAACCTGCACATCTGAGAAGTTCTCTACAGGAATTTCGAAGGTGTGTGAAGTCTACCAATCCGCCCTAGGCCAGCGTGGTGGCCTAAGGCCTAATCCCTCTCAGTAGTAGAGGAGGCCCGTGCTCAACAGTGGGCAAGTATATAATACAGGGCTGATATTATTATATATTATTATAATCAGATTTTACACATAAATACGATGTTAAACTGCCATTCGACACTATGTGCCAAACCATCAATCATGCCGCCCGTTCCGCTATAAACAAAATTGTCTTCAACCTGGTTTTTCGACTTACTACTATTTTTAATTGTCAAGTTTTGCCAGAAATCGTCAACACTTCCAACACAAACAAAACAAAAGTCACGCTATTTTTCTTGAGAGGTGAAACCAGGACACACACTTCGCCTATGTTCTGCCCTATAATGCGAAACGGGGCGTGCCTATCGCCATATCAGGCTTGTATTCTTGGTTCCGGGCTGATATTGAGTAGAAACCCAATATCACTGTCTGACCCGGGATTCGAACCCGGGACCTCAGAGCGGTGTCATACCGCGGACGCAACTACGCCAACGAGGCAGTCAATTAAAATACTCACATATACTTCCAATATATATATAGAAGTAAGAACATAGTACAATTTAGACCCCTAACCCAATATAATCTACAGAAATTTAGTGCTAGGCTTAATTTGGTGTTGCCTATGCTGACTTGCGGTTCAGACAACCCAAATAATATGTTTAAAACATTATTAAATGGTATTACAAACATATTTAATAAAACATGTAGTGTAAAAATCAGTGCCACTAAAAAATAAAATATCATTCAGTGCTTGGGCAACAAACGGTATTAGACGTAGTAGAGATGTTCTCTATGAATTATATGACAGAAGGTCCTTTACACCCAATGTCGAATTTAATAATTATGTGAGAACATACTCTCAAATTTTTAAACGTGTATGTAGGTATGCTAAAGCTGCCTATATCAGTAGTCATATTAAAAACTCAGATAATAGAATTAAAACTACTTGGAAAATTATTAATACTATAACTGGCAAAAATAAAACTAATGACAAGATTTTATTGAACATTAATGACGAGCTAGTTTCCGATAAATATAGAATAGCTAATTACTTTGAACATTTTTTTACTAACATACCTTTTGAAACGACAAAATGTCTGCCTTCCTCACCAGGGGCAGCTGAGTCGTTCTTAAAACAAAATGTTGATCTGTCGATTCCAAATTTCGAATTTGAGTTTGTCACGCACTCTGATATAATAAAAGTATTTAAGAGCTTAAACATAAAAAAGCACTGAAGACCTATGGGGTTTATCTGTTAAAGCGTTGCAGTCAGTAATAGACAACATTGCCCCAATTCTTGCGGAAATCTTTAACTGCTGCGTCAGAGACGGCATATTTCCTGATCTTATGAAGGTTAGCAAAGTAGTACCAATTTTTAAAAGCAGGTTGTTCTAACACCCCCTCTAATTTCAGACCTATTTCTATTTTACCAGCCTTAAGTAAGGTATTTGAAAAACTAATGCTTAACCAAATGCTGGTGTTTTTTAATAAAAATGGGATCTTACATAATAGACAATTCGGCTTTACAAAAGGCAGATCCACGCAAGATGCTGGACGTGCTTTAGTCAAAGCTGTGTTAGATGCTTGGGAGGGATCCCAGGATGCACTGGGGGTCTTTTGTGATCTTTCCAAGGCATTCGATTGCGTCGATCACAAAACCCTCATTTTAAAGCTTCATTATTATGGTATTAGAGGAATTGGACTTAAACTAATATCTTCATATTTATCAGGTCGAAATCAAAAGTATTTATCGACAACGTCTCCTCTGCCGGGTCCGCAGTTAGAATTGGGGTTCCCCAGGGTTCCATATTGGGTCCATTCCTATTCTTAGTTTACATAAATGACCTGCCTTACATGGTTGATAATATGGCAGATGTAGTATTGTTCGCTGACGACACTTCGATTATTTTTAAGTTAAATAGAAGGGATGAGAATCTCGGTGAGCCACATAAAGTACTTAGTTTGATTTCTGACTGGTTCTCTTCTAATAATTTACTTTTAAATGCCGCAAAAACGAAATGTGTCAGATTTTCGTTACTGAATAAAAAAGGAACTAAATATTGATTTAGATGGGGATAAATTAGAATTAGTTCCCTCAACGGTCTTCCTCGGGGTTTCAATCGATAGTAAATTGCAATGGGGCCCCCATATTCAAAAAAATTCTAGTAAACTGAGCTCTGCCGTGTTTGCTATTAGGAAGATTAGACAATTAACTGACGTGGCTACGGCAAGGCTAGTGTATTTTGCATACTTCCACAGCATTATGTCCTATTGTATTCTTCTGTGGGGCTCTGCTGCAGATCTGCAGACCATTTTTATCTTGCAGAAACGAGCGATTAGAGCTATTTACAACCTTCGCTCTCATGATTCCCTTAGGCAAATGTTTAAGGAGGTGAATATACTGACTTTGCCGGCCGAATATATTTTTCAGAATATAATGTACGTACGTAAAAACCTTAGTACTTTTATTAAAAACAGTGACTTGCATAGTCTAAATACCAGAAATAAAAATAAATTGGTTGTCCCTAATCATAGGCTCTGTAAAACCAATAAATCTTTCTTAGTTAATAGCATTAAGTTCTATAATAAACTTCCCTTCGAAGTTACCAATTTGACCGAACAAAAATTCAAGTGTTATGTTAAGCGTGAATTAATGTGTAAAGGATACTATACTGTATCTGATTACCTTAATGATAAGACGGTTTGGAAAGTTTGTCCTGCACACAATGACCCACCATGTTAGCACACATTAGTAATTAATTAACTGCCTAAAATGTCTTTGTTACATGTCTCACATGCTTTTTTTTTTATAATAATGACATTTCTTTAGTTCTAATTTGACATAATCATATCATATCTTAATGAAATGTAATTTTTGAAAGACGACCACCCGATCATGTTGTGTTTGCCTGTTCAATATCACTATTTTTTTTCTTTTCTCATGATTGAAAACTATGATTGTAAATGTAGGCGAATGCACGCTGTACGCCGTTATTTAAGTATGAATCTATGTTCTCTTTTATTTGCTATCGCTAATTTTATTTTATGCCGCTCCAGGTTTAGTCGATTGGATTTCATCTTATCCCATGTTAACGGTGATGTGCGTGCATTAGCTTATATAACTATTGTGACTATGTACAAGAAAGACTTGGAAAAAATACAAAAGAAGTACTGAACAATTGATGACAAAAAAGAAAGCCCGGAGTTTCTTTCTGCCTTTCTTCTTCGGGTAGTCATCACTTAGGTAGCTAGTGAAAGGCTGGTAGGTTAGCTAGGCTAGGGCTCATGTCCTCACCGGTGAGGATCGCGACGCGTTACCCTTCTATTTCCCCTACTTGCCAGCCCGAGCTGGTTACTTCGGTTTGTACCTAGTCTTTTGTATAAACTTTATCCCTAATTTAAAATCTCCATAGTTATATAAGTGATTTTAATAGTTGTTTAGAAATAATAATTATTCTTATTCTTTGTTTTGACGTATCATAAGTGCAACTTTGTTCGCCTACGTGATAAATAAAGTATTTTATTTTATTTTTTTTATTTTATATATGCACCACCTTGAACACATAAACTCTTTTGTTTAAGTCGGTTAATAAATAAAAGCCAAATATTAAAAATACATTTTTATTCCAATGTCATGCACATCTACAATTTGATTTTCCACTAAGAGTAACATCGTGATATCTTTGTGCTATACCTCGGGGAGCTAACCTGTCTGTTGTTATAGACAACAGTCTATCCGATTGTGCAAAAAGCGGTGTGTGGTGGACACGGCGGAGACATTTGACTTTGAATTTTAATAATCATATTTAGTATTTTATTTTGTTTCTTATATAACAATGACAAGAATAGCCAAATATCTCTTGTGTGATATTAAACGCCGGGACTGCTCATATACAATTTTCCCGAGCGAATAGCTCGTCTCGACATTTAATTGCAAAAAAATTTAAATACAAGAGACCTCGTCTAAAAGTCTATGTAAATTTTTTCAAGATTGTTTTTTTACATAACAACAAATCACATTTATATGAAATATCGGTATTAAATTTTATTTTCATTAATAAGCACTTAACAAAGTCTGATCATTGACCTTGTTTGTATTGTTAAGCTATTGTTAAACAACTTTCAATTTCAAAGTTCAAATTCTCAGAAACTATTTCAACATATCGTTTTCTAACATAATATGAGATATACATACGTACTTGAATATGATTACATTATTTAAAACATCAGACGTATTAGTTTTGAAGAAGTTGTGGCATTACGTAGAAGTTGCTTTCTCACTTAAATTTCATTAAAACATTTAAATTTGTTTATAACTTGAGAATAATTGTTTTAAGAATACATAAACATATTGTAATAGCATTACAGTTAGTTTAATTTCTTAATAAATTATACTTGCATTACATAATAATTCAAAGAAACCATTAAGTTTTTTATTAAATGAATGAACATGTTTATTTTTTAGCATGCGAAATGAAAGCTCACGTCCGCAATGCATAAGCCACGTTGATTATACGAATGCGTAGCACGGCTTAGAACACACTACACGCGTAGCAGTAGAACCGTAGCGTTTCGTGCGTAGCATACAATTTCGTAGCAAACGCCGTGCAGTACTCCCAACTCTATAATTTGTGTAATTTGAGAGTGCTTGAACAATAGACAAAGTTTGACGCTAAAGTTCAACCCCTTAAGGCCTTATTCTAGTATATTGAGTTGAAAATTATTATCAAAAGTTGACTGTATATAAAGGTTGTTGCAGAAAAGGGGTTCAATATTCTCAAATCCACGAGAGAATATTTGTAACTCTTCAATAAACAGAAAATAAGAGCAACATTATTTCGGCTTATATCCCTTTCATGTCTTGGAAGTCATGTTGGTAATTTTAATGTGTTTTTGTTCGTCTTATTGCTCTAAATCAGGTAAAAGTCAACGGATACATTTTCTACGTGAATGTTATAATTTCTTAAATAATAATAATATTGTTAAAATTTGATTTGAGTGTCGTAATACTAAAATATCTGATCATAGAGTGATTCTTTTTTACACTATCTAATAATCTTCATACACATTCTTCCCCATACTTTTCATAACACCCTGTATAACAATGAACTGTACTCAACACCAATCTATCTTACTCACATAAGTTGAGAGTTACCAAACTCCATCCATTTGCGTTAATTAAATTATAGTTATAAATGCTGAACTTAATTTCGTTTTGATATTCTCCTGTGAATTATTATGTCGGCAGAGCCTTATGATCTATTTTCTTTGTGGGTTGTTACTTAGTCCTTGTTTTGAGGAAACGAAGTTTGATATAGATCATGTAGCTTAGAGCTTGCCTTATTATTAGCTTACGATTTTATTTATGAAAGCTACGACTAGTGTCCATAGATTGTTGATCTTTTTACTATTTCATGATGTCATAGAGTAAGTCTATATTCAATTCAAATCCTAAGAAACTCTTGCTTTTTCAGTGCAAAATCACTTAAACGTTGAAAGCCTCTCGTAAAACTAATGGCAATTAAGATCGCTTGCTTACGTTGCTATGTATGAGTCGGACAAAAAGTAGTATCTTTTTAGGATAGCATTATTAAGAATATTTGAATTTAAAAGATAATATTGAATTACACTTACATATTCAGTTGTAACGCGTACTGATAGAAATAAAAACTATGTTTCAATATAGTGGTGCTATATTGAAAAATGTTAAAGTTTCAATCTATTTAAATTGCTCACGAGTCTATTTCAACTTTTTATTTGTGTTCAACAGTCAGTTAAATTAAAGTTTCGAACATTTAAATTCATTCGTTTGTTGTCATGAGCACTTTAATATTAGAAAAATTATAAAACTAAAAACTTTTGCAAGCTCGATGCATCAAACTTTATTTCGTATAACGCTTCAGTTAAAACAAAAGATGATTTTTGTCTATTATTCAAACATTAATATTATATTATTATAACATTTGTTTTCATTGTTTAGTAACCAGTAAATGCAAATCACAGTTAAATTCATAAAGTTAATTTGATGTTTAACGTGTAATCCGCTTCGTATCCACCACACAACGCTAACCGTATGTAATTAACGGTTAAATTTAACTTATTTGTTTACCGCTGTTATGTAGCTTTTTAATTATTGCTATCCGTTTAACATTTAAAAAATGAAGACATTTCAAAGTTTGTTTCTCTTACAAAAGATAGTGTTATGATTAGTTTTTACATATTTCCCTATTTTGGTATCACTTTGAGGTTATTTTTTGCCATATTTATCTTATTAGTGTTTGTTTTTTCTTAACTTATTGTTTTTAATACATCAATAAATCCATATATAAATCAGTGATGACGCATTAATATAACGGAATTTGTACAATTTACTGCGCATGAGCACTACTTGTAGATGTCACGATGTCCTGTCTAATATTCGAATAAAGGACCTTTTGGTGACTGCAACGACTCGAACCGAAAAAGGCATATTTTCCTAGTTAACAGGCGGTATGGGATGTTATTTTGTTGTTTTTTGCTAGCACGTGCGAAATCAAAGGCCGCATAAAATCATAAAATCCCCAGGGAAGAAGTTATAATGAATATTACTGTGAGCAAAATGTATGCAACTAAAGTAGCATATCTTTTCAGTAGTTTGGAGCGAGCGGGCATAGATTTCACTTTAACCGCGACTTTAATAGCTGCCGTCAGGCGACTACAGACCACAGATAGAGTTTAAATTTTACATAAGTTTCCTATGACCTGGATAAATTTATAATTTTTAAGGTGAAAACAATTGAATAATTTTCATCAGTTTCAGGAATGTAAACAAAAATCTATCTAGTAATCAATTGAAATTTTTTGTATTGAAATAAAACTAAAAACTATTTAAACGGATTTTATCGCGGTTTTTTATATTATTATTTTCTCCCGACGTTTCGAAGACTTTGCAGCCTTCATGGTCACAATAATGTGATAAAATCCGTTTAAATAGTTTTTAGTTTTATTTCAATGTCTAACATTCGCGTAAACATAAGAAATCATTATTTTTTGTATTTTTTTGTAGTATATACTGTGTCGGCTTTATACCTAGATATACCTCGAAATTCTATTGGATCTAATTCCACTTACCATCAGGTGCATTTGTGTCAATTTGACGTGAATATAACACCTCTGATTTTAAAAGCTATGACGATCTAGACCAGTAGTTCCTGAACGTTCAATATTGTTACCCTTGTGATCTATGTGGAAAACTTATTTATCCCGCCTTAAAAATGCTATCAAAACAAACAATAGAAGCAAATACACACATCTTTATTAATCATAATGATTTCTTATGTTTACGCGAATTTATTTCAATATCTTTATTAATCATAAATTGCACGACAGCCTTACAAATTTTAATGTCAGCTCTGTATATTTTTTTATTTTACGATCCTATATTTAGGTTCTTTATTACCCCCATGAAGTAGCTAGCTAGTAAATTATCTAATTTACCCCCGCCGGGGTTTCTACCCTTAAGGTTAGGAACCCAGGATCTACAGGGTGGCAATGTGTGAAACTTGATTTAACATATTACAGTTTGATAATGTAACGCCAATATTTTGCGTTCCCGCCTGTGTGTGAACGGTATTGTTCAAAGTACTCTAGTAGATCGATCAGCACAGGAATTTTAACCACAGTTGAGATTTTACTTTATTTAAACAATTTCACTGTGGTCTATCGTTTTTCGCAAAATTCCCGAAGCATTATTCTCCCACAAATAAATACGAGAGTTGTAATTTCAAAAACAATTATTGGATATACATACCGAAAATGTTGATTAAAATTGTTTTAAAATACAAAATCGTTTTTTTGTTTAATTTTCCGAGAACAATTCAGAACACGATAAAAAACGCTTGGACAAATAGAAATATGTGAATCGCATTGGCAAATTAAATAGTTGTACAAATAAAAAATGAATTCTGCGAAACTGAATTATCCATTGTGTTATATCAACAAGGTTTTTGTCGCTGAGCTCGTGTTTTAATCTAGGACAGAAGAAAATCTTTAAGTAGCTGTTCTATCAGTCGTACTGTCGCGACTAGCCCTTATTTAATTTTACTCTTTACGAGCAAAATTATTCATGAATGTTATAACTACATCTCATTCAGGAATCTGTTAGTCCATTTATTATAATAAATTAAGGAAACTCTCTTTGATACTCCCATTTAGCGTACTTGGCCGGCGTCCAACACTTAAATAATTAGAGGTATGGGCTAATGCCATCATAAATACATCCCATAATATCTAACGACTTGGGGTCGGTTTCGGTTCGCTTCTCCCCAACTTGGAACTTGCTTTTATAGCACAATTAATGTATGAGGCGCTATATTTGTAATTTTAGGTGGAAGGGTGTCTTATTGACGTATGGGGTGTTAGATCTATGTTTAAGATTGCATTCTGAAGGATACAGAGGTTACCTACGTTGTGTTGTGGATTCATAGATTGAGTGAGATTTATAAATAAAACCTGACCTTTAGAACATTCTCAGGTATAAATAAAATGTAGGTTAAAACGTAAATATGCTACAAATAGCGCTTTGTAAGATGGAACGGTGTATAATTTATATTGGATATAATGGATAAGGTCAAGGGGCCCTACTCCGTCTATAGAGGCGGATCCGTCATTTTGCAATTACGAGCGTTCTATTCGAAAGACAGATTTGATAGCCATAAAGATCAAAAACTAAAGAACCCCTATTTACCTATATGGCTATCAAACCTGGACAGGTTTGATAGCCATAGAAGGACTTCTATAACAACGCCCGTAAATCCGAAAAGACATACCCTTGTAAACGGAATAGGACCCCCTGAACTTAACAGAAAATAGTTTAAATTGCGGTATTTTCTAAGATGAAATGAAATAGGTTTTTATGCCGGCCTATTCTTCGTTTGAGGTTAATACTTCGAATCAAACGCAATATGCCGCGGACGTGCGAAAACTGCTCCCAATCCCGACCACGTCAATGGTCGACACCCACAATATCCCCGGTAGTTAAAATGGTCATTGTTCACGCATGAGTTTATGTTTTCTGGTAGTGACAGCTTAATAGGTGAAACGCTTTTCATATATGTAACTTTGTAATAAAAATTACCATTTTTGTTTAATATTGCAGTGTGTTTAAAGCATTTTTTAATTATTATTCGACGTTATGCTCCAATAAATGGCAGTTTATCACACTTTTATTAAAAAATAACCTCCAAAATGATACCGCAGCTATATTAAGGGAGATATACCCTGATAACGATATTAATATTACTTCTACATAATCCCTTTCGGAGAAAAGTCATATTAAAATCTAATATTTACACGCTATTTACATACTTAGTGAAAATAACACCATCAAAACGGTTTACACAAAATCTTATAATAATATTTTTTTGTTAATTAAGATTGTCCTAATATAAAACAACGTAAAGAACAAATTACATAATCATGAACACAATATAATTCGTACAAGGAAACATGCGATCAAAGCCGAAAATATTCTAAACAGAAAAAAAGGAAATGAGTTCATTAATTACTTTATATTTTTTTAATTATTTAACGAAATAAATTCTATATTCCTAGTTATTACTGAAATTCTCCAGTTGGCGGTGAAAATATCTTAATTCAAATACAATAAAAAACATGTGTTAAACGTGGGCTTTCTGAGAAGGTAGTACCGTCGCCTATTTGCCGTAGTTTAATGTCGACGGACGTCATTGGCATGTTGTCAAAAAAAAAGTGATTTATAGAATTTCATGTCAACTGTCGGCACCCCTATATTAGAAAACCTAAACTTTACACAAAATATATTTAATTTCACTAAAATTCTATCTTGTAATGCTATGTAAAAAGAATTAGGCTATATTATAAAATATATAAAATTGCAAAACAGGGAGATCGATACGAATCGTAAACATTATATCGAGGCGATAGACTTTGTCACCGTGGACCTATCGAGGTCGATAAAATGCTTAACCTTTTATCCATTCTACCTAGTAGGAGTCTCGCAGTAAACACTTCATGCTGCCTTCACTATTATGTACAAAATTACTTATATTCAGTCGCTTTATCACTTGAGCCTTGGGCTTACGTGGTGTCATTGAGTCGTCTTCGTCAGATGTCGTTCGCGTCACCTACGTAGCCCTCGTCGGGACTTTCTGAACAGATGTCTGCTGCACACTTTGCATTCGACACTTGAGGCAAGGGCTTGAGCACGCTTTCGGAGCCCTCGCCGGGCATCCGAGCGTCCGTGGTCTGTGTGTCAACGCACCGAGTCTCCACCTGGTAGCACCTGCCGGGACCTTCGGCCACATTCATCGGCACCATCACTGCACAAGTTCCTTTGGGATTGACCCATGAACTGCAAGCCTCAGTGGGTGCACAACACTGAACTGGATCCGTCTTGTATCCCTCAGGTGGGGATGGGACAAACTCTTCGTTGTAATACACAGTTCCGTTTCCAACGAAGGCTATCTGTCGATTCCTGGGTATCGGATACCCATCTAATGTTCGACGAACGTTGCCGGCGTTAAACATCTCGAAATTTGGACAAGGTGGTACCACGGAATTGAACTCTGTGTCTTTGGCAAACTTACAGACTAACTTCTGCGCTTTGGGCCTGTTATGAGGCAAGGTCTGGTAGAAGGGTCCTACCACGGCATAATTTGACATCATTGGAGGCCGGCACGGATGCTTTGGTAGACCATAGTCGTAAGGATAGCCATCGTTGTCCAAAAAGCATCCAGGATTTAGATGCACGTCAGCAGAATGCTGGTACATATTATTCAAAGTGTTTGGAGCTATGTTCATAGTATTCATAGCTTGTTGGTCTTGCCACGTGACTTGGCGCGGCATAGCGGGTGCGGTGAACGCGGTCTCCTCTTCAAATCCGTCACCTCCGGTCTGAGCTTTGTACACTGACATCACAGTGTTCTCATCGTGTGCATTGTTCGCCACTGTTTCCGCGTCGCTAATTAGGTCAGGATTTCTGTCGACGAAGCCTTTCATGTTATCGCTTTGATACACATCGCTCGTCTCGTAATCACGGTTCGTTTGTACCGTGTAGTGTAGTGCGTGATGCGAGTGTGCGTTCACAATGACGCTCCCATTGTTTTTCGGTATGTTTCCGTTGCTTCTGCTGGATGGCAGTATTTGATTGCACAGAGCCACGTCCTTTCCGCTTTCTTTTTTCTTCCGACTCCTCGTGTCGGTTTTGAATTTAAGCATAACTACAGCTATTATGGCTATCAATAACACTATTATGAGAAACACTACTGTAACTATCACAACAAGATGTCTTTGAGGGAAGGTAACTACAACCACCACCGGTTCCTCTTTCATTAAAATTCGTAATGTGTAATTTGCCCGCGACCTCCCTGCCGGGTTCTCCGACACACATGTGTAGGTGCCGTTATCCTCATTGCCTATGTTTAATATGTATAGCTCACTTTTTTTGTCAGTGAGTCCGTTTTCCACGTAATACACGCGGGGTTCCGGCGACATGGTCGAATAATTATGAATGACCTGTCCCTGATATAGCCAGGTTATTTTTGCCTCTGGTATAGCTTTCACTAAGCATTCGAGTGTTACGTTATTGCCCGCGTTCGTCTCTAAAAACACGGACGTAGGACTCATTTTGGGTTGGCAAGCGAGCTCGTTTACGGCCACACTAGTGATGGTACGCTTCCTCAAACGTTCGGGATGCGAGCAAATTGGCTCGACCGCGTGCGGCATATTGAAATTCATCAGCCAACTATGTAAATCTCTCAAGTGGCAATCGCAATTCCAATTATTATTTTGCAGGTTGATTCCGCGGAGCGTATCGGGAAATAAATTTTCACCTTGGATATTGGATAGCCTGTTGCCGTTCAGTCGCAGCCATTCGAGATGATTCAATCCGGAAAATGCTTCTCTCTCGATCGACTCAATTTTACAATCGCTTAGTTCTAAGGTGTTTAAATAAGACAAGTGCTGGAAACAGTGAGTTTTGATGCTCGTGATCGGGTTGTTATTGAGCGACAGCCTCATCAGAGACGGGAAGTATACAAAGTTGTTCGACGGTATTACTGTCAGATAGTTATTAGACAAATCAAGCTCCACCAAATTGGCTAATCCCTTGAAAGCTTGATTGTCTATTTTCTGCAGTCTACATCTTTGTAGATATATTTTCTGAAGGTCGAGAAGGCCGAGCTTGTGGAACGTCTCCTTCTGCAGTACCTGAAGATCGTTGCCGGTGAAGTCGAGGACTTGTGTCTCGGAATCGAGGGCGTTCGGTATCGCCTTAAGGTCTTTCTCGGAGCACTCGACGTACCGCTTGCCGTTCTTCCATTTGCATATGCACTGCGACGGGCACGCGATGGCCGGCAGTAGAATGCAGGTCGTGCAGAGGGCGATGAGGCGCACGTCCACGCCGCGTCTCACTCTCATGTTGGCTCAAGCCATCCGGGCCGTGGCGCACTCCGCGAACATAATCTGTAACAAGCGTAAAATATAAATGAACAACATCATCAACGTTTATTGTTACGAATAATTTCGTTTCGTCTTATTATTCCGGGTCCGTACCTAATTCTTGAATGTTACGCGTCGAAAATTTTCTTTGAATATCCGAAATGAGCTCTGTTGGAATTTGGAAAAGACGGCGACGAAATTATTTTAAGGTTAAAAAGAGCGGGATGATTTCGACACGCCGGGAATTAGGGAGATTAATAATTCGCATGACCGAAATTCTCGGACAACAAACATTTAGATTTTCCATTATGTCTAAGCGATGTCGGATGCTGTTTTTACATTGATGTAAATTGGAATCGAGCGCAGCGCGAGGACCGAATATCTCCGTTACAACAGCCGTGACAACACGAGTTTAACGGAGTGGCAAATTAAAAGTAGATATCAGTTTGGACATTGACAAGGGTGGGTCGAATCTCTTTTTATTTTAATTTCCAAAACTGTCTATCGTTACTCGGGTGTCACTGTATTTGTTGATCTCTGAAATACAATTTGCCCTGGCGCTATATTATGCATGCCGGTGTTACAATATTTATGTGGGGAGTCGACCCGGACTTATTCTATCCGACGTTTCTGGGTTCCGCCTTGTTTGTAATGTTTCCGAATCTTGTATTTTACCTTTGATGGTTCGTACGGTTGAGGAATAATAATGAAGGTCGTTATAATGAATGACGTTGTGTTATATTCCATATTGCGTAGGATTGTGCTGATGTTAATATTTCCTTTTTCCTCTTGTGGTGAAAGGTTATTTGTATGCGTGGAGCTATGCTATACAGAATTTTGTCTAAATTACGATTGGGGTGTTTTATCCGAGTGAACACGATTTTCGCATAGCATATTGCCAGGAATTGACAGCTCAGTAGCCTCGGTAATGTTAGCGGGATTACTTAATCCCCCTTTTGCTACGCCTGATGATACGATTTTATTGGTATTGCCCAATCGTGACAGCCTAACCAATCTGTTTAAAAACTATCTCTACCGTTTGGAAAACATACTATCAAGCAGTTATAAGTTATTCCAATATTAAAATGATAAGATAATTTAGTCAAGAAACATCATCGCCATCGTTTGTTGTTACTATGTAAAAGATAGATATAAAAATACTGGCAAACGTTTCATGATCATAAATTGCTTCTTAGTGAAACGGTACACAAGTAGACATATCCCCTTTATGTTCACTACTAGAAAAGAATAAGTACTACAATAGGCACTTTTGTGCTTAAAAGCCTCTTCCAGACAGTCTTTGGATGTAATCGATTTTACAAAAGAAATAGAGACTGCGTGTCCGTACATTGTGTCAAATGAAATACATTTTATGGGTACCGCTTTGCGTGTAGTGATGTAATTAGTTGTGAAATGAGGTACTGAATTCTATATCCAACTCGAACAGCTATAGTTTCTATGAGCATTTTAATTCGGAAAACCTAAGTGTTACATCTGTGATAAGAGCAAAACTTAACGAAATTTACTAAGTAATTATCCAACAACATTGAATCACTAAGCATTGTCTCTCATATGCAAAATTCAAGTCTGGCTGACCACAACAATGTCTATTTCCATTGTCAAGCAATGACGTGTTCCTGTTTGTAGGACATTATAGTACTAATATCTAATCTCTTAGGACTCAGGGTAAGGAGAGCGTTGTGAACCACGCAGTGTTTTGTAATTCTAATTGAGTGGTGTAAAACTACGTTTACGAGCAAGCGATTGCCATCCGTAAGTAGCATCGTTGCTCCGTCATATATATAAGTTAAAAGTCAAAGGTTTTTAATTACGACGAAGCACTATTTTCAGATAGAAGTAATTTATCTCCAACAATATCCTATCCGGGGCACATCGGAGCCGATACTGTCGAGTTATTCAATGCGCGGCAATCTCCTCACTCCCGGTTATTGCACGCCGTTTTATTCCATTAATATCAATTGGAAATATTAAACGGTTTGCTTTGATTTTAAAATATTACTTTTGAAGAGAAGTGGCCGGGTGTGCTGATAGTAATTCTATTATGCAATAGGTAAATACGAGCAGTGGTTATTTTCTTCATTAACATAATTTAATATTAAAATAGAGAAATTGTAGATATAATATTGATCAATTTATTAATGTATAATTGCAAAGTTTTTATTTTAGTTAATATTAACTTTTAACTTTTTAAAATACTCGACATATATCTACATGAAATTAAAAGCAAAAATTAAAATATTTAAGCAAAAATAAAAAAATATTAAACTAACGTACAACACAAACGCCAACAACTTGTTGCTCAGAAACGTTACAAAATGGCGGCAACATTTAAAACTGCCAGTTACTTCAACTAAAGCTAAACTTCACTTATAAGGTTTAAAATGTCTAAGAAATAATATTAAGAAATACTCCTCCACAAATCACAGGCATATCTGTATTGATTGATATAGGCCGGTCCCGAGAGAGGCTGCTTCTGGCCGTCAGTCCGTGCTCGGATTATGGCATAACGCCAGATTTGTTACCAACAGTGTCTATCAGTCGTGTTATTTAGGTTAACGGACGATTAACCTCTTCATACGGAGCTTGTAGCTTCTACTGACGGGTTGATTGGATGCGCTTCGGTTAACGATGAACTTAACGGATTGGTTAAGTTATTGGTTTGACTGAGCTCTATATCCTGTGTCGTGTTTAACATCTTTGTGAATTGTTAAGATTGTTTAGTTTGGTAAATAGAAGGCAGGGTGCACTGAACACTAAAATAACATCTGAAGTCAAGATCGTATGTAGCTCACATACTTATGCAGTAAATAACACTATACTTGGTGATTTAAGAAGGACAATTCCTTCCAGAAAGAGGTATTGTAAAGGTTATAATTCTTTTCTCAAATAGTCTCTGCAAATTACAGATTTGCTATGCAGACAATTTTGAGTTAAATAAGCAAAGGGTGGTTTGACTGAGGTGAGCTGTTAAATTTTTTAAGGCTGCTGACTTTTTTGAAGATGCACTGAATCCTTCCTATTTTTACTTATTATCAAAGGATGTTAATGTACTAATAAATCTGTTATTAGTGATATTAATAAGCAGGGATAATCATTTTACATTAAGTCACCAACTGCGTCTTTATTCCCTTTAATAAGAGTGGTATCTAAATCCCGCGACAAATCACCAACGTAAAAGTACATACACGAAATATTCTTGAAAACAAAAACAAATCGGAATGGCAGCGCGTGGACAAGTGTTCACAACGACCTCCGGTTTTAAACACTCCACAGCCGACGGAGGGCCCTCGTCTCCAATCCAGACGGGACAATAGTCCGTGCCGGGAATATTTAATATTTTAGCGCTTGAACAATGCAAGTTTTAGTCGACAGTGTAATTCTTACGAGGACATGGAACTCGCGATTGGAGTGGTCCGCTCGAATGTTTTGTTGACTTTGATGGCGCATATTGTGAAGAGGTTGATGGTTAACATAAATAATAATAATATGAGGCCTGTCTTATACTGTCCCACTGCTGGGCACGAGCCTCCTCCACTACGGAGAGGGATTAGGCCTTAGACCACCACGCTTGCCTAGTGCGGATTGGTAGACTTCACGCACCCTCAAAATTCCTATAGAGAATTTCTCAGGTATGCAGGTTTTCTCATGATGTTTTTTCCTTCACCGTTAAAGCAAGCGATAATTCACAAAGAATACACTCACAATTATTTAGAAAAATCAGAGGTGTGTGCCCTTGGGTTTTGAACCTGCGGACATTTGTCTCGGCGATCCATTTCACACCCAACTGGGCTATTGCTAGTTGATGGTTTCATTACTGGAATTTTTGTTCACAAATAAAATAAATACATCTTCAATTATAACGCGAAGATCTGAGCTAAAAACTTCTAGCTTTCACTATTCATTTATCACTTAAATATACCTACTGATCTGGATCTTTATAAAGAAATCCGAGACTATGCCAATTGTATTCAACAGCGATTTTTTACGTTCATCCATCACTCTAGATGTCCTACCCTTTTCGATTTGCAAGCGTCGTTTCAAGAGAATCCGTCTTAATGACCAGCGCTTCTTTCAATGCTAAAACCATTGATTTTTTTGGCAGGGTCACCTGACATTGAATTCTTGTCATCGTTAATGAGGACTGAAATTGCTTGAATTGTTTATTTTATACCAACAAAATTTTATGGGTCACGTAGTCAGTCGACTAGTGCTATTATAACTGACTTGGCACTCGTTGCTCCACAGAGATTTTAAATTAGTTTTGTACCTGCACGCACACAACTTTTAGAGGATTAAAATCCTCGGAGGGGTAGGCAGAGGCGTAACTGGTGCGTCCACTTTTCGGCGTGTGTATTCCATTCTATAATGTGACATGGGGCACGTCTAATGCCATATCGTGCACTAATTCAAACAACAAACAGACTTTGGATTGGTAGTGAGTAGAAAACCCAATATCATTTGCCCAACCCAGAGATCGAACCCGAGACCTCAGCACTGCAGTCGTACCGTGATACAGCCACTGAGGCAGTCGGTTAGTCTTGCAATGTGGCCAGTAATTCTATCGCCGCATACACACTGTTGCCTGACAACAGAAATAAACAAAGTGGAATCACATCTAACTCACACAAGATGCCTTTTAAACTAAACCTAGCATTAAGATTATAATAAAGTATACGAAATTGACTTTGCGCAATGACCTCGTATCTTCGGCTGTTGACATTTATGTCTCATGTGTATTCAACAAGGGTACTCCGAAAATGGAATAATAAAAGTATGATATCAGTGGGTTTTTCTTTGATTTTAAAATATCATTTTTATATAAAGTAGTGTTAGTTATACTGATACAGTAATAGGTATATTGTGACAGGCTGGTTCGTGATTGTTTATGGCAATGTTTTAATCTTATCTATTTTGTGGAAACAGTTGACAACTTTGTTAACTATTTAGCAATTGTTTAAATAAGGTATTAATTTATACTAATGTTACAAAATCACTGTAGCAGCTTTGACTTCTTGTTATTGCTATTTTGTTTCGTATGTCAGATTCAATGTAAGATGTCAGCACGTGTGCTAGGCTTAATGTCTTCGTTGGATCTTTCTATTTAACGTAATGAATTTACGCAAAGTTTTTATTTACTACTAGCTTCCGCCCGCAGCTTCGCACGCGTGGATTTCGGACTTCAAAAATGGAGCCGGTCGCGAACGTTCGAGAATGTTCGTTTTACGAACCTACTCGCAAGGTGATTCGCTAACCTCTAGGTCCCAAGCAAGCCGCCTACCTGTGCGTTCGCGACCTTATATATATACTAAAATAATCCTTATAGCATGATTCAGTATTCACGCATGATGGCTTATTATTATCGTATTTCATGTATAACTTTGGTGTTTCTATACCGATTTCTATGATTCTTTTTTATGGAATATTTAATAATGTTAATTTTTTTAATTAGGGATGACTGAGAGTGTTATAAACGTAAGAGTAGACAAATATAATGAGAAAGCTTCGAACTGCTAAGCTATCGGGAGTTACACGTGTTATTGTGAGTCAACCATAAAAGATGCTGTCGTGGGATATTTTTTACATAATTTTAAGGAGAACATTTCCGTCATACATGATTTCTGCGTAGCTTTAACCATTAAGGTTGCACACGCGACGGAAGCTTAAAAAATGGAATAACTTCTCCCGTTTTCCCAACATTTCCCTTCACTGCTCTGCTCCTATTAATTGTAGCGTGATTAAAAGTATACTATAACCACCACAGGAGTATGACAAATAATTGTACCAAGTTTCGTTAAAATCCGTCGAGTAGTTTTTGTTTCTATAACGGTTATACAGACAGACAGACAAAAATTTTACTAATTGCATTTTTGGCATCAGTATCGATCCCTAATCACTCCCTGATAGTTATTTGGGAAATATATTTCATGTACAGAATTGACCTCTCTACAGATTTATTATAAGTATAGATAGATAGATATAGATTACTACCTTTATAGCATTAGACAGTACTTAACGGGGCGTTAGATGTTAAGTATCTAAATAAAAATAAGTCGCAAATTACATAAAAAAAGTTTCATCCAATTAGAAAACCTATCATTGCAATACAGACTAGTAAATGTTTGCTCCAGGGAATCAAACCCGAGACTTGATACATTACTTAGACTAGTCTTGGGTCATTGAGCCGAAAATGAATGAGCAAGAAAAGGTAACGTCCAAGCAATGAACTTCAAATTGATGTATCACTAAGAAATCTGATAATATAATTTTGCCACTACTTATTCCCGGAGGCCTGATTAAATAGAAAAAGTATATTCGTAAATTTGTCACCGATTCAAAAAAGCAATAAGAATCTGCCATGTCTCTTGGGAATATGATTCTTAAAATAAAAGCTTATATAAATTACGTAAAATTAAATACGCATTATAATAAGTCTATGTAAAACGCTAATACCAATTCCAACATGATCACATTAAAAAAATACAGTGTACTTAAATTAATAATACAAAAATAAGCCGATTCGGTTTCTTTAAAAACACCGTTTATGAAATTTTAACCACAGATTATTGTCGTATAGCGATTGAGGTTTTCGTCCCACGATATCCCTCTCCCTTCTATACCTTTCCTTTAAGAATGGCGCGAAACATTATTCTGATATTATAGATTTAGAGGCGGCACTCTTTCGCTCTTTATCGGCTTATAATACATCGAAATGTAATATTACACTACAATTCTTGTTTCGAAGGTATGGTTGTGAAGAGCTTTAGTTTGCTTAATATATGTCCACAAAGAGATAGCCGTTCAGTATTAGATGTGTCTTATTGGAATCAAACACATTACTTCTTGGTTATAGGCCAGCTAAACACTATTATCACAGTCTAAAATATTTAGGGTTAAATTTATTGGAGTGGAATGGATTGACGAGACTAATGATCGCAGTTTCGAAAGCACACGTCACGATCGTTTGATATTTCTAAAGTTAAGTGTATTCTTAGAATTATCGTTTACTTTAACGGTGAAGGAAAAAATCGTAAGCTCTGCATACCTGAGAAGCTTTTTATAAGAATTTGAGGGTATGTGATGTCTACCAATCCGCACTATGCCAGCGTGGTGAACTAAGGTTCAATCTCTCTCAGTAGTAGAGCTCGCCCGTGCCCATTATTGGGACAGGATATATTAAAAACAAGGCTGTTATTATTATTATAATTATAGTATACATCTGTAGTTGATTTATTCTGTCCTGTTTATTGTACAGACTCTTCACAAATACTAGTTAATTGTGTCCGTGATCCACAGAACTCCGTTTCATCATTAGGTCCTTTTAACAAGAACAGAAACCAAGTTGGACTACACAAAGTTTATTACCAAAGCGTTTAGTTGGCGTGTTGTTCTTTTTTGGTACATTCGACCGTCCTTTCCCATTGTTTCCTCTTCACAAAAGTGGTGCAATTTGAGCGAGTTGCCTCCGTTTTACTGTACTGTTTTAATCACTCGGCCATCTCGAGTCGGACTCGACTTAGTGATTATTCTCGAGGCTTAACGTTTAAGACGCGATGCAAGGCAATCAGCGCAACACTTGATGAATTATCTGGAATCTAGATCTTGGAGTTTTGCATCAGTTTGAATTAGAATGTCTTAAATTTAATCTTTTTAAATTGAAGATAGTTTAAATGAAAATCAAGTGACTACACTTTGACAGTGTTAAATACGACTGTTTTGTTGAATTGTTGGTACTTTTGCGCAGTGTCATGGTAACGAGACGATATGATTTGCCTGCCCCTCACTAGTACTTAGTCTATTTCTGATTTTAAGCAGTGAGCATTACGAACTGGTTAGAAGAACATACTAGGCATTATGACATGAAACGATTAAGTAAAATTCAAAGTTACGCGTGGCTTCACCTATTTTCAATATCACGGGCTCTTAATTATCACGTCGCCGAGTTGTATAAAAAAAGAAAAACAATTGAACGTCTGCTTTAAAATTAAACACGTAATTGCCTTGAAGGGTATTTTAAAACAAAAATTAATTAGAGACGAGGGCCTTTTAATTTTCACGATTTCAATACAAATTTGAAAACATCTATACTTTTATCGTTTAAAATATAAAATTCATAGGATCTTTTGACGGTGGTCCTCGTGATGGAGTTACGGGACATATATCGACTAATAGTGGGTTTTGGAAGGTTAAGTAATACCTGACATATCACATTGTTTTTCCCATGATGTCATAGGGGGCGAATCTATCGCCATATCGGTCATTAATTCCAGACTCCGGGCTGATACTGAGTAGAACAACCCAATATCGCTGTGCCCGACCCGGGGATCGAACCCGAGAACTCAGTAGGTACTGCTGTACCTACTGACTACTGAGTCGTACCATTACACAATTACGCCACCGAGACAATCTCCTTTAAATTAATGCCTAAAAAGACGCTTACGATGTTTGCCGGTGCGCGTGTTCCTTCCTATAATTCTGGGACTTTCGGCCGTAGCCTGAAGGAGCAACTCGTTAGGTAATATGATTGTGTAAGAGCTACATCTGTTCCATTCGATGCTCTATCTTTACGGCATAACGCTTACCATCAGGTGCAGTGCAGTCACTTTGTCGTTCTTGAATAAAAAAAGTCATGTTCTTATCAACAGACTTTGTCAATAACAACTTTGGTATTTACACATGTTATAAAACAAAGTCATCATTTCTGTCTGTCTGTAAGTCATCCATTTTCTTAAAATCTACTGAACGGATTTTTAAGAAATTTGGTATGGAGATAGTTTAAGACCCTGGGAAGGTTATAGGCTACTTTCTATCCCGGGAAAATATATAGCGGGATTTTTATCCCGGAAAATTCCTTCACGCGAGGGATGTCTCGAGCAAAACCTAGTATCCTTAAAGATTCTCTACCAATATAAAAACTATAGATTTTTCGTTGCTACTTCACAGAAGAACATTTCAATATCTCCAAGAACTATCACTCTCCGCATGATAAACAAGATGACTGGGGTTACACCAGCTGTGGCAATAAGCTATGATTTATTGTTGCGGGAGCGTAGACCGTACTGGTATGTGTTTTGGTTAAGTCACGCGCATCTGTTTCACTATTTCCGTCGTGGCGTTGTCGGCATAATACAAAAATAAGCTGCATATATACAATAGTATTTACAGCTATATTAATAATTGTATGTGGAATGTTTTAAGTTATATATATACTAATATATCAAGTTGAAGAGTAAGTTTGTTCGAACGCGCTAGGCTCAGGAACTATTAAACCGATTTTTATATTTTTTCACTAATAGAAAGTCGTATTACTCCTAAGTGCTATAGGGTACTTTTGTTCCGGAAAAATGAATAGCGGGACTTTAATCCCGGGAAAACTGCGATGCAGGCGAAGCCGCGAGCAATTATTTGTGTTTGTGTTGTCTAGATAGATTTTTATTATTGATTTATGTGAGTCTGAGGTAAGAATTGTATGCTTTATCTATCTGGTTATTAATAGAAAGCTATATTTAATGTTTTTAAGTCACTTTTAGACTTAATCCAATATGGTTAAGGATGAGACCGCGTAAACAAGTTTAAGGGTATTATTAGATGCTACTCAATGGCACTTTGAGTGCGATATCAGCTGAGAAGTTTTCAAGTTAAGGTCAACTTCTTAAGATCATCACCATCATCACTAGCCGCATGATATCTACTGCTGACCATGGCCCTCTCCCAAAGATTTCCAGCAAGACCTAATGAAAGCGGCCCGCATCTAGCGACCTTCTGCGATTTTTATGAGGTCATCTGTCCACCTCGTGGGTGGACGTCCGCCGTTGCATATTAAAATAGTTGTTATTTAATAGACCTATATTAACATCAGCTCAAATGATATCTTAAGTAACAGTATGTGACGGGTTTTGACGACTGAATTTTGTTTATTTAAACAGTGCCGATTCAGATATGTACAAACTCTTGAATAGCAGCTCAAGCTTTGTTTATTAAATAGTTCAGTACATTAAATGTCTTCATAACATACTCAAAGATGAGATTGATATATTAGTAGTACTCTTGGCACTGGGAATTGAACTTATATCATATTTTATTGGATTCTATTTTTCTACTGTTATTTTTTTATATTCTCAAATCCTCTCATCGTAAGAATAGTTTGAAATGAAAATAGTATTGTCATATTCGTCTTTTAAACGTTTTTTTTCGTCTGTAATGCTATGTAGAAATATCTTTGCATTATATATTTATAACAACCAAACAAGTTGTTTGGTAATATCAGGAAGCCTTTAGCATAACTTTGGGGAGTTAAGTTTCGGTTAAAGTCTGAATTATAGATCAATCCGGTTGTTGGGAAGGCAAATTCTCTCTTAGTTGTTAATAAATTTACTGACCGGCTAATTTTATACAATCGAATGAACAGACGGGTATGCTATACGTCTGATTGTAAGCCTATCACGCCATAAACAAGTTAGAAATATTACTTAAAATTTGCATTATAAAATTCTGAGTGAAACTGCACTACGCTTCTTACCTTGAGACCCTGGCTACTTATTGAATCCAGAACATTACGCTTGCACAATACAGTGTCATTTTGACATTGCGTTAATGAATGAAACCGAATACGCGTCATTAATTCTGATAACATTGTATATTCACCGATGAACGAATATTTGCCTCAAATATTACTTATTTAATTTTTTTATAACTGCCTAATTTAGTGTAAATATTTTTGTTTGATAGTAGTTCTAACTGAAGTGTAGTGTTTCCGCTACAACGAATTCACTTAGAGTACTAGGAGTGGTATTAGGGCGTGAAAGTTAACATTACTTTTTAGGATATTTATTTTGTTCGAAAAATACACGTTTTATTTTATATTCATGGTTTGGGTAACTTCAGGGTAATTTTCAAGAAAATATGTATGTGGTTTCATTCAGTAATGACAAAATTAATCTGTATAGCTTGGCAGTAACAGTCGTTACGGTGATATGTACTGCACCGGCGATCTGCAAACGAAATACCACCTTATCTACTATAATTTTAATATCCTAGAATATCAGTAAATCTTGACGAAAATACCACAGCGCGAAGGTAGATATTTCCTTCACCGATTTGGAACATTTAAAACCGACGGTCAGTCTGCGACGGAAACTTAATGACCGCTGCAATTTGGCAACCTCTCGCACCGATAGCTTACGGGCTACGAGCCGTAGAGAATCTGAATTTAAGCGACTTAACGTAGGCGTTCCGCATAATAAATTTGGAGGTGAAGTTATTCTTCGCTTCTCTGGTTGAGATATTTTTGTATCCAGACATGAGAATGTGCATTGCAACTGTATATAGTGCAATCGACCAAGAACATTATTGGCTATCCCGATAGATGATAGAATTATGATGCAATGTATTGTTAGATGTCAGTGGCGATCTATATAACCTGATTTCTGTATTTCCCTTTCGTAACTTACATAAAAACCAAGTTTTCATTGGAACGATATGCAGAACGAACTTATGCTCATTCGTACTTATATGTTGAGTCGGGTCCCCTATAGGAAAATGTCACCTTTCGCCACTGTTGGATGTATACTATTTCTTTACAATAAAAGAAAAACTGAGATATCTGGCAGTAAACTATTATTGGCGTTTTGTAATACAATACTAAAAGTATCGTAAGTGAATTGATAATTAAAAATGGAAGGGTTTTAGTTAGTGATTGTATTGGCTTGGCAACAACCTCCCATACAAAATTCTTCTAGATCCGAGATCCGGCCAAGCGGCCCGTAATTACAGTACAACTGACTGCACGTCTCTCAGCCATTAAAACATTAATTCATTAATAAATTAAGATTACAAAATCCTCGCCAAATTTTCGTTGTCAGGTAAAACGATACCCACTTAGCTAGACGGATGGGGGTAATTAAGGGGGGTTGTTGAGTATTCCCAGCGGTGGGTAGGGTTGAAAAATCGTCGAACAGGCTTGTTTCGGCTTCGATTCGGCATAGTGATTAATAGGGGATCGCCGACGACCGTACACTAATCTGACTCCCTTTGGCTGAGTCACACGATAAGCCAGATGCTGGCGTGTGTTAAGAGTAGAAGCGTTTTATTAACATGGAATATCAATTAAAATTTTGATGGTGAGGTTTCATGATGTGTTAGTCAACGCTCATCGTCGAATATAATATAATTTCTCATGTCTCAGGATGGCGAGTACAGTGGAATACCAAACCAATATTTTGTAATTCAAGGTGTTGAATGGTGTTTCTACGTTTATGGGCGGTCGTATCGTTCACCAGATGGTAAGCCATGTGGTGAATGGTAAGCGCGTCTCGACCTTCAAAGCAATGAAAAAAAATACGACCAAAAAATGTTATATAAAGGTGTGCATTCAGTATTAACTGTTGTATAACTTAACTGGCAAATAATATTTAGTTGAACATTGTGTAAGAAACCCAGAATTCTGATGTTAATTACTAGATATTAAATTTGAAATCATTTAAATCCAAAGGTAAGTAAAGTGCCGTGCCACGCACAGATTTGTAATTAATTGTTTGGATAATGTGTGTCAGACGAGTGGCCTATTCATCTCGTCATTGATTTGAGTACAACAATTGCAAATTACAAAACGATTTATAGTGAAACTACTATCATTCGCTCTTTTCGAGGCGTCGGCTAAACTTCGTTCAAAGGATACATTAAAGTGATCAGAGGAGATGTAATATGACGTATTTGGACTGCACAATACTTTTTACATTTAGCTAAGCAAGTATAAAAATACGTTTCCTTAAAATAATATTTATTTAGGTCAATTATATACATGTAATTGTTCCGAGGTCAAGCATTCGTGCCCTGTGAATACAAGAACGGCATGAAACATTAGGTTAGCGAAAAACATAATCCCTTCATGAATTTTAATGTTCCGCTTTGAGTTTTTATTGAATAAACATAATTTTGTTTTAAGCGAGCTGAATGTATAAATAATTTTGTTGTGATGGCGGTCATTTGAATTCGACAATTCGGCAACGTTTTGAGTTTATCGGATAGATTGGGGATATCAAAACAGGAAATCTCGTTTTGGATTCGTGTTTTACTTTGGAAAAAAGAAATTGAAATGTTTAGGATGGTCAGTTACCATTGTTGTATCCTCCATCTCCTTTGTTTGTGAGCACAGCAAAGTGATTCCGTTGCACTTGATGAGTGCAGTGGGGTTCAGATAGAGTGTCGACTAATAGTCTACTGTAGCCAGAATGTAACTGAACTTATTATTGAATGATTTTTTAAAAGTCCGTGTAGAAACTGAATTTAATTTTATTTTAAAAACTTTTAATCTTTTCTCACCGCCTTTTACAACCTTGTGTTAAATATTTAAAAGTTTTGGTGGTAGGTCTCTCACATGAGTCCGCCTGGATAGGTACCACAGCAATGTCTATTTCGGCCGCCGAGCAGCAGTGAACACTGTTGTGTTCCGGTGTGTAGAACATTGTAGCTAGTGTAACTACTAGATATAATGAGACTTAACATGTCATGTCTTAGGATGGCGAGCGCAGTGGAATACCGAACAATACCTTGTAATTCAAGATGTGTATAATGCTTATAAGCGATCGTATTGCTTACCATCAGGCAAACGACAAGCTCGTCTCGTCATTCAAAGTCATAAAAAAACTTCAAATTACAATGTACTACTGATACTGAATACAAAAAAAATGTTTGTTCCCGAATTTTACTAAACGTTAATTTATTTAATTAAACTAGCGTTTCGTAAAGAGTATTTTTCATTATTCAAAGCTACTTTGATGGGTTATATGAAATGTTTTATCATAAGGTGAGGATTTAATTAGTGAAATAATTATTTTTTTGAAGAGGAATGCCGTGCGTAGGTCATATGTTGTTACATGATCAGAAAATGGATACCCAGATTGTCAAAGAAGTTTTGAGTGTGATACTGTTGTAATCACAACATTTGTTGTTCCCCATTACCAATTAAATTGACTTCTTTCATTGAAAGTGAGGAAGTCGTTAGACAGCTATAAAATAACAATCAATAGAAGTTATGTGTCTCTCTGGTAGACATTTTTCAACTTCGATAAATTTTTTAACTACAAATATACTTACTATCCGAATGCCTTTACCTTTTCGAGTTAAATCCAAAAATGTATACAAAACATCGCGCTTCGATTAAAGATTCACTGCCGCGACTTAAAAATAAAACATGTTTGTTCAAAACATCCACACTAGAATCGGAGATCAACAAAGACAACGTCTTAACACTAGAAAGTAAAACACAAAGGAATCGCTTCAAGTTTATAAATTGGACGACAAGCGGCGGCGACATGCGGCTCCGATCGTTAACACGACACCCGAGCGTGAGAGCTTTGTAAACCGTGTTTTGTATTTTCGAGGTTATCCGGAACGACTGATGGTTTCTCGTGATATTTGTTTTTAGGAATCCGTATTCGGTAGTAAGGGAATTGTATTAGTACGCTTAGCTGTTTGTGAAGTACAGTTATACTGTAGTAGGTGACCGACCGCCTCGGTGGTGTAGTTGTACTGCATGCGCGGTACGACAGCGCTCTGAGGTCCTGGGTACGTTCTGGCTCAGGCAAAGTGATATTTGGGTTTTTCTGCTCAGTATCAGCTCGGAGTCTAGAATTTGTGCCCGATATGGCGATAGGCTCGCCCCCTATCACATCATGGGACGGATCACACTTGGCGAAAAGTGAGTGGCTTGGTTGCGCCTCTGCATACTCCTTCGGGGATAAATGCCAGATGTTTGTATGTGTGTGTGTGTAAGTGACTGATGTTTATAGAAGTATTCTATGATAGTGGATATAATTTAAAGGATATTTTTGGGTACGGAATCCAAGGGGCACGGGATCTACTCGCTTTAATCCGGAATTTTTCTCTTTATTATATTTGCCGTTCGTGACGATGTTGATAAAGTAGCTAAAAAAGGCAAGTTATGGCTTTACGTAATAAAGTATGTTAATGTGTCGACAGTGAAATGTGGTGTTGAGTTATTTTTGTTTTTATAGTTAATTGTTTAATAAAAACGTTGTAAAACACCTCAACAAGTTAGAGAATAATTAAGTTTTTCACTTGATTAATTAAAGTTTATGCAGAATGACCTATTTTACGGATATTATAGCCTTTTCTACGTTTTAACAAAATATGGACTTTAAAGTTATTAAAATAAGGCTTGAAATATTTTTGCTTGATGCTATAGAATGACATTTCTGTGCCGTGGTTGAGCATCGTCTCGAAAAAAGTGTTTACAGAAAACTATTGCATGTTTTATGCAAAATTAAAAAATATCGCTTACATCACTTTCAATAATGCGTATAGCAAATCTGATTTGATATATCGTTACTCGTTGATTTACTAATATCATAAGAGGCATTAAAGGCCCGATTTATAACAAGAAATGTTATTGTTATTATTGGCTTTTTTGTTGGTTTGTCCGTATATTAGTTAGTTATTGATAAAAGATAGGAAACTGGGCATACAAGCGGTTACGTAGTTTACTATTGAAAGGATCTGACCAACAAATCCAGATATAAGCAGATTCAAACAAAATACTTATCAGGTTTATAAATTAGTATTTATTCCTACTAATTTTAATCTTGATGGCAGAGATAAAGTGACTATAGAAAGACATGCTGTGATAATTTCGCACCATTTCTGTCTCTTTCATTCACTCCCATTTGCGAAATTACATAACGTAATTTACATACAAAATTCTATAAATAGAATTCCGGTTTCCTCGTAGGGTAGGGTGCTTGTGATGTTATATTGTATAAGCTCAAGCCAGTTATCCGCAAAGGGGTAAACAGAGCAACTAGATTACCCCCACTTCATTCAGTTTCAGTATATCCGGTTCCAACATGCCGGCATAATTGTGTCAACTTCCGAGGGTAATCATCTCTCGTCAGTCGACATTCTATTAAACCCCACCCCACTTACCATCAG
Organism: Manduca sexta; assembly: GCF_014839805.1. Classification (NCBI taxonomy): domain Eukaryota; kingdom Metazoa; phylum Arthropoda; class Insecta; order Lepidoptera; family Sphingidae; genus Manduca; species Manduca sexta. The sequence continues at coordinate 863,024 of NC_051138.1, read as the reverse complement.
ATGCAGTGGAGTTACTTTAATGAGCACGTCTAAAAAAAGATTGCTATTGCCATATTAATTATTCCAAAACCGGGAATTTAGCAAACAACATACATGTTCGATGCTCTACTTAGAAAACGAACCTCAGGACCGTCTGTGTACAGTCCTAATAATGCAGTAACCAACGAGAAGCTGATGACGTAACACCTATTTCTCTAATTAAAGCTTAACTTTACGAGGCAACTACACAAAGCATTTTATAGTGGCAACAAATTTGTTTTGTGCTCCACCCTACAAATTTTATGTCGCGCCACGCTTGGGGATGCAATAAATGGAATTTGTATGTGATTTGACCTTTTTACAACGAGATGAATTTATGCGTGGTTCCGGTCGTATTTATTCGGGATTAAAGGATCCAACGCTTTTTATATGCAACTGAATAAAGAAGGCAAACTGTTCCCTTAAGCGTTACTACTACAATATATTCTTAAAGAGGAGCAAAGTGGATCGAACTTTGAATTAATATTCATTGAATTATATCTAACACTAAAAAAACCTTTACAAACATAAATAAAATTCATTTCCGAAGTTAGTAAAAATATATAACAAACAATATTTATCAGTATATTTCAGTAATATCTATAGAAAGTTATTGTATCATAAATTGTTTTAAACTCGATTTTTCCAATAATAATATGAAAACATAACTTGGATAATGTCGGAAAATGCGGGCAACGAAAGCCTTAACTTAGTTTTCTTGGTTCCGTATCTGTTAAAGTGGAGTTAGATTCGCAATATAATAGCAGAATTGTTGCTTTTATTTTAAATTGAATGAGGAGATAGCCACTAGATATCAAGCACCACAGCGTCATAAATAGTTGTGTAAATATTTAGAACTTGGAGGCACTACGCAACTGTCAGTTTAATAATAATTGCACGAAAATGTAATAGCAGCTCGTTGCAGCCATTTTGTGTCGTGTTGCGATAATTAACATCATGTAATAATAAAGGTGGGTAGATGAGGTCGACAAAACAAAATTATCTACTTTAACTGGATTATGGCATAGATTTTTTTCCTGATTCTTGCCAGACAACTCTAGTCTCTAGTGTGACTATTTACAAATTTCAAAGAATAAATAAATACAGGTCGCTCGAGAGAATGCCGGCGTGCTTAATTGCATCCAACGCTCTAAAGAATCCAATATTGTGGAGGTGGCACACGTCGCCCACATGCAGCGGACCTTAATTGTTCCTTTAAGTGAAAAATATTACACGCTTGGATAAACCACAATTAAAATACACGTCATGTACTAACTATATTCTGATCGCAGCTCCGTTTGGGGGATTTCTTCTTCTAAAGTGCTATATAGTGCCATAAAATTGCAAAACTTTGTCCCTTGCTCGTCATCATGGGTCGGAAAGAAACTTAACGCACTTTGCCTTAATAACACCCATGCTTACCTTAGCTAAGATACAGGTTTGGGCTTATAAGTCAAACACTTTGCCTTAAAATCTATATTCTCGCGCTATTAGAGTAAATTCACCCTAATGCCTCTGGTAATATGGATATGCTCCGCTCACATCCTGGGTATGCTTACGATGTAGTTCCCTTTCTAATAGCGGCACACTGGCCTATATTCCCTCCGCCCGAGGCTAGAGGGGGTAACGGGAGATCGCCCCTTTCGCTCTCTGCTAAAGTATTTTTTGTATTTTCAATAGTAATTAGGCGCGATGTTAATTGTGAGGTGCTGTTTTTTGTAGAATTTGGTGAAGTGGTATATATTATTGAGTGGTAGTCAGTTTGTCTCCTATGCGAAAATTTGTTTCTACCATTTTGTTTTTTTTTCACGGGCATAGCAAAGTGACCATACTACACCTGATAGTAGACTAGGGTCCAATAGAATGTCGACTGACGAGAGATGATTACCCCTCGGCAGTCGACACAATTATGCCGGCCTGTTGGGACCGCACATACACAGGCTGGTCTCGGAACGTGACACACTTACGTGGGCAACTATGGCGGGTTTTACCATCTTGTTTACGGTGGTCGCCGAAAAGTGGATGGTTGCGCCTCTGCATACCCCTTCGTGGATAAACGCGTGATGGGTGTTGTATTAGATATGTGCTCTCTAAGCAATGTTCTAAGTAGTGTATTGCAAATTAAAAGCAGGGTTTCATCAAACGAACGACAGTCTCGTCAATTGATACAAAATCTTTTTTGATGCAAGAGAAAGTAACTCGGATAATGAATATCCGATGTAAAATTCTCTGTGAAATACCTTTAAGCTAAGCAAATGACAATTATAATTTACTTTGAACGGCTAAAAACACTCATTAAAAATCTAATCTCTTTGAACCTCCCCAAATTTTCTACAATAATAAAAGAATAGAGGAATAATGAAGCGGAATCCAGATTTATCCGATTTTTCAGGAACCTTTGAGTCTTTTTGAGAGACCGGATTCCCGGGAGACCGGCGGACGTTCCTGGAAAACCCTGTATAACTATTAATGTCTTGCAGGAATACGTGGGTGGATCAATGTTTTTTTTTTAATGGAAGACCAGACTAGCTTGATATGCCTCTACAATAACATGTTTTCTAGAACTGTGAAGTACTTAGTGCAATTGTGCCTACTGCGTTGACATACAGGGCCATTTTTGAATTGCGTTACTAAATGAAACCACATAGAGCTATAACTATTTTTCTTATGTTATTGCTTTAAAGACTGGTTGTACGGACGACCAACACTTCAGTCCTCCTCGTGATAGAAGGTTGCAAAGTCTTTGAAACTTCGAGAAAAAATGTAAAAGCGCGATAAAATTCGTAAAATAGTTATATTTCAGCGCGTAAACATAAAGAATATTATGAAATCACATACATGACTTTACCTCTACTAATATTGTAGGTGCTAAAAATTGTCCATGAATAAAAATATTTTCGCCAAAAATCCCGATCTTGGTTTTCGGTTCTTTAATTACTTTGTATTAAATTGAATATGGTGTGTGTAGGCGAATTTCTGACTGAAAGTTTAATTACCGCTCCAACGTTTTTTTTAGTTTAGCAGTAGTACTTAGTAGCATTAGGGCACGTTAACAAAATGACTTTTTATTCTTATTTATATTCGAAAACTACACTTTGTAATTTTACATCTAGGTTAGAGTAACTTATTGTAAACTGTTATTCTCCAATAGACGAGTATATTGTTTCATTTAATTACACAATGTCCAAATGACATTATATTAGGTGTTGGTCTTATAATTGAGTCAGTAACTATGGTGCTGTAATTAGTTATGCGTGGTGCAATCAATGCTATTGTTTCACTGCCGCTTCGCGTTTAGTTAAAGCTATATAGTATTTAACCATTTCACAATTATAGCTATATTTTTATATAAACACGTGAGTAATTAGGTACTTCACTGAATACAAATATTAAAAGTAGTCTGTGAGTTTGTTTGTATGTTTTTAGGGGTTAATCTCTGGAACTATTGAACAGATTTTGAAAATTTCTTTGCTAATAGAAAGCTATAATACTCTTGCGTGCTATAGGTTTTCATTCCGCTAAAACCTTTTCACGCAGGCGGAGCCGCAGGTAAATTCTATCTTTTATAAAAAATATGTTGAATTTAACGCAATAGTGCTTGCCAGAAATAGGCAATATTATCTATCTAGAAGGACTCGCGTACGACAAATCTTTTAAATCCCACAATGATTACATTTTGTATTTTCCATATGTAAATTACATTTGATGGCTTCGTACGGATAATGTGGAACGCACGCCGACACGTTAATTTGATTGGTCACACTCCAAGCCCGCGAGAGCTCTCCATGTTTGGAGAGATATTAAAAAAAATATATTTTATGCCAGGATTTTTCCTTTTATAATTCACATTTACATACATTTGATTAAAGTAAATTATCGACATTGGTTTAGAGGTATCGTGTTTGTGAATCGAAAGGTTCTAGGTTTGATTGCTGAGTCGAAAAACTAAATTTAGTCTAGTAAGTTTTTGCCATAATATATTGCATAAGGAATTCTAGAAGCGTCAACATAAACGGCAATATTTCAATAGTTACATAAACAAGTGTCTTTCCACACCCTACTGGCTTAAAAATTTTGCAGTAGATAGTCAGATTGCCATCAGTTTGTTTTGTAAAAATTGCTTGCGAATTTTTTTTTGTACCTTGTTACAAATTTTTGTGTGTGTCCCAAATAAATATTTCTATCTATCTTCCGCTAGATTTCTTGCTTATCTTAACCTCGCTTAAGGGATATTTTATTCAAAAAATATTTTCGAATCTGAATATGCGCCAAAAGTCACTCCTTTAAGTCATACAATAAAAATAAGCACAGCACCCTAAGCTACACTATATAGACAGCCAATACGTTACAATTGAGGAGACCGTATAAGATAAATAAAAATACATAGTCATATCATCGTAAAAATGCAAACCGATCCTCTTTGCACCAAATGAATTCAGCTGATTATGCTAGTCATGAAACATAAAAAGTAACGGTGCAGACGCGCTATGCATCTAAGAAGATCGCGTCTGGAATCTATCACGAATGTCCGAGGAGCGGGTTTACAAAATCTTCAAGGATTACACGTCTTACTACTTACGGGGTAATGTTCGACGGGTGGGGTGGTTAACCTTGCGAACACCCCTTATGTGAGAATTAGGGCCCTTGCACACGATGATTCGATCGATTATCATGCTTTAAACGCAAGAGACACATAGTTATGTACAAACATAATTCATGACCATCAAAGAGTTTTTGTAGATATTTCATCAGAGCGAATCCACTCTAATGTGAAATTGATATGACATAATATACGCTTTGATTTTTTTAAATCTGTAAGTAAACTGGAGATTCATGGTTAGTGGTTTTTCAGTAAATGCTCACCCAGTGATATATTGCGTTGGGGGCCCGGGGCCGTAAACAAAACGTCTTTCTACAATCATTTCTACAGTCATAATTATAATAATTGTGACTGGATTTATCATCTTAAAAATTACTCACTCGTAGCTAAGAGTCAGGCAGTTGGCAATGTTATACCCCCGTGTCTTGGAAAGCACGTAAAGCTGTTGGTCTTCCGGCTGATCTCTCTCCGGTCATGTTGGATTGCCGTCTCACCGGACTAAGAGAGTAAAGGAACAGAGAGTGCACCTGTGCACTACGTACACAATTGCGCACTATGGTTGCCGTGGCCGAAATTCGGTTAGGAAGGAATCATTACTATAATACCTAGTGTAATATTGTTGAATAATCAAGGCTAGATTATCCAATATATACGCTAAATGAGATTATTATTATGTAGTTAATTTACTTGGTGATTCAATTCTTGTTTGCTGTCAATCTGTGGGTATGTGTTTCCACCAAACAGGGAATCGTTTGTAGTTAGTTATATTACAAAACGACTATTTTTAGATTATTACAGATTTAATTCATATGGTAAATACAACTGACATAAAAAATCCAGTTCTATGGATAGAATATTAAGATTTCTGATTTTTTTGGAAGCGGGGCAAAATCTGGAAAATGCCGCCCCCGGCCACCTATATTTTTAACTTTGTCATCATCATCATCATCATTTCGCGCCCCGCGGGAAATTATTTATACATGTGTAATGTTCTGGATGTCTCAGTAGTCAAAACTTGGATTTGCCGCTCTCTGAATTCGCCGCCCGGGGCCTGGGCCTCTGCTTACCCCTCCATAGATCCGGGGCTGATTTCTGCGTAATACTAGCTTCTACCCGCGGATTCGCCCGCTTGAAAGAATGAATCCGAGCTATACCTGTAGTATTCAGGAGTAATGTAGCTTCCTATTAGTGAAATAATTTACAAAACCCGTTTAGTAGTTCCAGAGATTAGCTCTTACAAACCCACAAAAAATTCACAAACTTTCCCTGTTTATAATATTAGTATAGAGGTAACTGATTTGCTGATTAATTATCAAGTATTATCTTAAATCTAGGCGTAATGATCTTACCGTCACGCAGAAGGGTGTAATTATTTTTTTAAATAATATTACAGGTCAAGTATCGTAAGTAGAGTGATTTGGTAATCATAATTCCTTTGTAAAAAATGTTTTTTAACAATGCTCAAAGATGTTGATAAATGAACTGATAAAGTTAATTTAAATAAATCAAAACTTTAACACTTTATTCTATTATTTGAGACTTGAATTCGTCTCCGTTAACTTTGCTCGTCAGAAATTTTAAAATAACAATTATTCATTTCTAATCAAAATAGACAATATTTTTCATTAAACTAAAATCAAAATAGTTTGTGCAAATAAATGAAAATAAATAATGTAGGTAATTACATATGTCATCTTAGCAATTCTTGTAACATTTTAAAAATAGTATATAATTCTACATTTTAATTAAAATTCAATGGTTACGGATTCATTGGTTCATTTTATTGGTTACGGATAAAATTCAATTTGAGGACTTTCCAAAGTTTCGCCATCAGACCTCGATGTTAAAAAAATGCTTTCAATGTTAGCCAGCTTACATAGGCAGGAGTGTGGGCGTAGATAGTGTCTAGTTCTTAAAATACTTGACATTGATTGAATAACCTATTGAGTTTTTACTCGGTATAGGCCCAGAGTCTGGAATTTGTGCGCGGCATCAGACCGGAATCTGAAATTCATGCGCGATATGGCGATAGGTTCGCCTCCTATCACATCATGGGACGGAATACACACAGCGGAAAGTGGGCACACTAGACGCGCCCCTGACACCGAAATCGTAAATTTTTGCTTTCATTTACCCCGAGATATTAATGTTTCTATCCTAAATGGAAATTTATTTAGACATAATTTATATTCTATAATACTTACCTACATTCTATATTACTTACTTATATTTTAAATAGGGAACTTTTGAAACGGGTTCAGCTAAGTAACTGTACTACACCTGATAGTAAATAGGGACCAGACAGAATGTCGATGACGTAAGATCCATCACCAAATGAGGCTGATATGCCGGCGCGTATGAAACCGAAGTGGGTGCAGGAATTATTTATTCAATGCAGATTGCTGAACGGATTTAGATGAAAATTAGCATACAAATAGACTTTGTCCTGGATTAGCAGGGTTTTTAAGTAAAAAGTACATATTACAACTTTTACGTACAGAAGCCGTGATCAACAGTGAGTACTTGATATATTTGTTAACAAATGTCGTGAGGTTAATGCACGCTAGTCCACAACACTTTACAAGAATAATTGTTCGCTTGCACAACGAACTCTCAGCTCATTCGCGTTCGGTTAAATAAATGTGTGTTTTAAGTTGTTCGGCTTATGGTTGCATATGTTTCTATTACGTTAAGTGTAATAGTTTTCATCGTTATTTTCTATGTTCTATATAACGTTGTAGTGTCACGAGCTGGTCGCACGCTAGCGTTATTTTTTTGACGTAGAAATTTATGTAGAATATGGTGGCGAAGTGTGAAGTTTTACGAAATGGAAACCGACGCAAAATGTAGATGCTTATACAAATTATAATTGGATTCTATCCAACTATAAATATGAATTATTTATTTGTTAATAATATATTTTTTTATTAGTTTGCTAACATCAATTAAAACAAAAGTGAAGCCAGTAGTAATCTGGTTATATGGACCATTCGTTATTGGTGGAATAGACTTATGTTGCCAAAATAAGTTTTAATAAAAATATAAATTACAAAATAAAATATTAAATAAATACACACACTTTACTTAAATGACGTAATAAGTACCCTAAGGTTCATTGAAAAATTAGTTAATCAAAAAAATCATAAGCACGAACTTAAAATTAATGATTTGTTTATTTTAGATTTCACTTGAATGCTCATAATAATCACACATTTGACCTAGGTCTTGAATCTTGTCAAGGTTATATTTAATGTATTAATATTATCGGCATATTGTAGTTTTATTAACTGTGTTTAGTCGAATTATATAATGAAAAATGGTTAAATTAGTAGTTGGTTATATTATAAATGCTCACTACCACTGAATACTATCAGTCTTACTTATAAAAAAATTACAAAGCCATGCTTAGTTAAAACACAAATTTACTCGATCAGCTGTAAGTTAAAACCTGCCATCTTGCCTACTAATAAGGCTTACTAGTAAACCGGTGATGTTTTTGACAGCTAAAAATTTAAGCAATTCTTAAGCACATCTTAACGCTAAAACAAGTTTATAAGTAAGACTGTATGTCTAAGGATTTGGAAGGGTCTTGCTTAACTTTGAGGAGCAGAGATGAGAATTAGAAGGAGCGTACGATTTATAAGGCATATAGTGATGTTTCTGACTACGAAGTGCAACAGCAAACTTGAAACCGATTATTCACACATAATTATATTGGTGTTGTGGTTATGGATCGTTGGTACATAAAAAACGGGGTATTTATTTTCAGGTCATTTTAATCTAGTTGTGAATATACACGTAGTTATAATTGTTAGAATACTAAAGCTACTTTGACAGTCATACGACTGTCAACAACCAATTGCCTCGGTCTGTCAACGCTCAGTGTTTTTTAGCAAAAAGTGTCACAAATACTCATGTTATTTATGCTAACCTAAGTTTACAGAAAATCCATCGAGAATCAAACAATAAATTAAAGATATCTGTAAATTAGGGCAGACGGTCCTTGAACATTTACTAAAGAGTTGTTCAAGAAAGTTATTAACATGAAGATTTATATTTTATGAAGTTAATTTCTCACAAACCACTTGATATCGAAATACAATTAATAGTTCTCGAAACGCTACATAATTATACTTCAATAAATATGAAACGCGCTCCAAATTTATACATAGAAGTGAAGTACTTAGGAAAATTTTGATGACCAAAAACTCAAATTTATATAACGGTATAAACATATATTCGTTAATTTTTACACGATATTTTAAAATATTATAATATAATAATAATAATATTAGCCCTGTATTATATACTGTCCCACTGCGGGGCCTTAGTTCACCACGTTGGCCTAATACGAATTGGTAGACTTCACATACTATTAAAGTCCTATAAAGAACTTCACAGATCTGCAGGTTTTCTCATGATGTTTTTCTTCACCGCTAAAGCAAGCGATAATTCACAACGAATACACGCATCATTTTAGAAAAGTCAGAGGTGTGTGCCCTTGGGATTTGAACCTGCGGACATTTGTCTCGGCAGTCCGTTCTACAACCAACTAGGTTATCGCCGCTTAAAATGTTGTAAAATATTATCTTCACAAAATACAATAATAGCAAATCAATGAATCGTAAACTCTTCAAACAGAATCCTCATCAAATAAGAAATCAGAACAAAAGATTACATTTTATTGATTCCGTAAAACCCGTTGTAGTAATCGCTTTTGGCCGGAGGGTCGGGAGGGCCGTCTCGGAGGTCCCTTGCCGCATATCCTTCGTTCGACCCTGTAAGCGGTCCAATCGGATTTATAAATCAATATTATGTGTGACATTCTTTTTTCTTTCTTCTTACAGTTTTGTGATTCAAATGGTGTTAACAGAACTGCGTCGATGTTTGTGTACACAATACTATTGCAGTTACTTCTTATCCTAGGGTATACTGAAGGGATATGGTTTTTCTTGTAAAAACTGGATCGTATTAAGAGTTTAAAATTCTGTCTAGTTCATGGTAATTAATACCTTGCTCCTATTGCATGAGGTCTACTGGCGAAAATAAATGTGAAGATGTACTTCGTCGAAACTTGAATTTCGATCATGGGGCCATTCTAAATTGAAACGTATGTGTGTTAATTTTGAGCAACGTTACAATCAGCGTGGTGAATATGACTTCACATTAGAAGATTCCCGTAGCCAGCAAAGAGACAATTTTATGTTTCTGCTAATATATTTTTTATATAGAGAGCAATTTATTAAACTCCATTTGTACGATTTGTAGGAATATGAACCGAAAACTTTAAACGTAATTTGTAAAGATATTCAGAAAACCGAAAACTCCAGTGCGCTCCAACTTGGCTCTCCTTGAGCAGAAAAGCCCAATGCGGGATTCGCGAATTTTTTAGACAGCCCACTGAGCGTCTACGTTTTCCGCAAATTCCTAGTTTTTGAAGTGGCTGGAGTACTAGTAGAGAAAAGAGATCGAGTTTATGCTCGAAGCAGTCATTTCAGATACATTTTTGCTGGTGTTAGGATATATTTTATATCCGGATAACGATCACCGTTCACAACGTGTTAGAACTCGCCATAGTGGGCTACGTAAACGTATCGCATTCCGAGATCAGCCTGTATACATCTAGTTCCAACAGGCCGGCATAACTGTGTTGACTGATGAGGAGTTATCATATCACGTCAGTCTATATTCTATTGGACCCCACTCCGCTTACCATCAAGCTCAGCGGGATACATAGCTGTGCACGAACAAAATAAAAATAACTGACTGAACACATGGTGAAATGTAGATTGTTACGATGTAAATCGAATGCGGTAAGGTAGACCAACACAATTCTAACCATAGAGGAAAGTAAAGTCTTTGATTAGAACAAACTTGGATTACAATGTTGACATCATCAGGAGCCTTAATCTCTATGCCACACATTATTTTATAAGCAATTAACGCACCGCATCGCGTTAAAACAATAGACATTGTTATAGAGAATAAGACCCGATCTAGTGTAGTTGCTGTGCTAAGATAATAAAATAACCCGAATAAATCGGAGACAAGAATTGAATCCCGTTTAAAATTTTAACTAAAATTGTTTTAAACAACTGCTATATTTTAAATACAACATTTGCTGTAACTGTGCCTTTAATAAATGTTTTTTCTTTGTTACGTTTATAATAGTGCGACAATTACACAAAAGCTTTTCATCAACAACATGCTAACCTCAGAGTATCACGCTAACAGCTTGTTATATTTAGACAGAGGTTATAAACCCATTCAAGGGCGTTGTTACATGTCACGTCACATTGTTCAGCCTTTTTCGTGTAGGTAATGTTTAACTAGTCATCAAGCTATTCAAACTGTCAGTTAGAATTTATATTAGGATTCGTTTTACTAACAATCCAAACAAGTTCGACATAACGTGTGTAAACGTAGAATGAGTTATTATAATCTGTATTTGTAGAAGTATGTAGATACTAATTTAAGTATCATCATTATATTTTTTTATTTTATTGCACTTCATACATTTCAAAAAGACAGACTTAATGACAGAGGCATTCTCTACCAGTCAAGCTGAGGTGGTGCAGAGATAAGAACATAGTAGGTGCACATCAATATATTATATTAATCATTGGGTTATTAAATTAATATATACCAGTCTTATTGAAAAACAACAATTTATCATAAGCTATTCTAACCATGGGTTTAAAATAAAAAAGTGAAGGTTTGAACAAAATAAATATTAATGAAAAATTATAATTTAACATGCCCTAAGGTTAGTTATATGTTTGTCGGAGCGGCAACATCGCACTTTCAGTCAGAAATACACACATATATGCTACAAAATGATTAAAAAGTCAGAAAACTAAAACTAGGATTTTTAGCGAATATATTTAGTATTAATTTATGTTTGTGGACACAATTTTAGTAGAGCTAAAGACGAATAAACACAAAAAAACACCTTAATAACGCTAAGATCATGAAGATTTATCTATTCAACTTTTCTTATTTATCACCCGGGCTATAGTTTGATAGTTAACACATATGGGGGAACTTGTATTAGAATGCCAGTATTATAGAAAAAGAGAAAATCTAGATATTGACCATTAAAAAAAAATCTTCATAAAGAATCTACCAAATCAAAAACATTTGCTAGGTCGAATTTTTAAACCACTCTGATTTGTCTGACATTCCACAACTTTAAAGCGATAACAATTGAGACACTGAATGATTTATTTGAATGTTTTGCGACGTTTAAACAAGATAAAACAAATGCAAATTTTTCTATTTCTGTACCTACATTATGATGTTTTTATTTATTTTAATGTTTTATTGCTTTAAATGATGTGACAAGCTTGCCGTTCGCCTGATGGTAAGCGATACAATCGCCTATAATCACCATCCAACACTTCGTATTACAAAGTATTGTTCGGCAATCCACTGTGCTCCCCATCCTGAGACATGACATGTTAAGTCTTATCATGTTACAGTGAGACAGTATAAAATTCAGGACTATTTTTATTAAATCCAATACTATGCGAATAAAAAATTTAACTTAAATATTTAATATTAGATTCTGTAAAAGCCATGCCCTTTCAATAATTAACAACACGTTACGCGCCCACAAAGCTAACCAAGTGAAATTGCAAACTTCCGCCCGGCCTCACATCAGTTATTTAATAAAAAGAGGCGAATTAACTCATCGGTTTCATTAAAACTTAATCAAAAGAGATCACTCCGACCGCACGGCTGTGCTTTTTTTAATCATGGATAAAATTACGTCCGTCCGGGCAGCTCGAAAATTATTCACTTGCCACGCTGTATGCTACGGACGATTGATTTGAATCCGGTTTGTTTACATTTATTGGTTTATCCATCGATATATGTACTACGTACTTTCTAGATCTGACAGTCCACATAAGCACTGTGTTCTACTAAACTGTACTGCAATCCGTACACCTGATAGTATGATTTCAAAATTCACAGCGTGTGGTTATGTACGGAGTGACGCTCATAATAGGTATAAGAACTCGAGTCTAAGTATAAACCTGGATGTGAATAAAAAATATTAGTCTAAAAATTTAAAATATTTGTTCTAGTGAATAAATAGGTTATAACAGTGATGTTTTGGTTGTCGTTTTAGTTCAGATTTTGAACAAATAGTTTATATGGACGTTCGTGTCTATAAAATATACGTCCATGGTTTATCCTTTAAATATAGCGGCAACCTGTTTGGATTCGAAACAGTCACATATGAGGTAGCTTTCAGTGAGTAGTTTCTAGAAGATAAAATTGCTGGAGAGATAATTATTGTGAACTTGTGGTGAAGATTCCATACAATCCGATTCCTGCCCGCTTCCATTTCGTAATTAATGTAAAATCTAACTATCATTAGAACGACTTGCAGATAGCATTTATACATTATAAGTGCCAATATGTTGGGTGGGGTTCTTTCTTCAATATTTTTATCCTTTTCTACGAAAGCGAACTAAATTTGACAACAGCTTTACATAATTTTATGGCCAAAATTCCAAAAACGACTATAAAAAAGTGGTGTGAAGAAGAAACTGAAGAAGTTCCTCAGTAACAGAAGCTATCGTAATAATAAAAATAAAATATTTTAAAAATAAATAATGTTCTTAACAACACTGACGTAGGAGCTGGTTAAATAACTTGAGAATATATTATACTCGGAGAATTAATTCAATTCATAAATTAAAGCCTATCTTCATAAGTGTTATAAAGATAATGTTACTAATATTAACAGTATAAAAATTCGATTCTACCAAGCATCGGATTTTAAAAAAACCACCGAGGTTCGTGGAGGCGATTAAAACAATGGATGTGATTTTCTGTGAAAACTCATCATGGTGGGCAAATATTAAAATTTTTGCGTCCCAAAGCGAATTTTAACTAGACCCAAACAAAAAACCTATCTTGAACAAAATTAATTTCATTTGTGTGCAGTGTGCGGTAATGCATAATGCGGTTACGTACATAATTAATTAAATTTTTCTTTGATAATTGGACTTATAATTGGCTTGTTTGTGTCAGGACGGCATTCAAAAAGTCAAGTACTGGTAAATGAAGATTAATATACAATAAATTAGAATTAATCGTGCGTGCGTTGTCAATATTAAGGTAAGTAATACAGATTAGTCAAACGTATTCAATGATTCAAATAATAAGATAAATTTATTTAATTTTTACTCCCGACATTTCGAAGACTTCAGCCATCATGGTCACGGGGATATTTTTTTTATACGGGCACGGGAAAATGACCTCTCTGCACCTGGTTATTGGAGTGAGGTCCAATGGAATGTCGACTGACGAGAGATGATTACACCTCGATAGCCAACACAATTATGCCGGCCTGTTAGAACCGAATATACTCAGGCTGATCCCGAAACGCGACACACCCACGTGGGCCATTGTGGCAGGTTTTAACATTTGTGTACGGTGGTCGCTATCCGGGCGGATATAAAATATATCCTACCATCAGCAAATTTGGACTTTATTTGTCGCCATAAAATCAGTTTTACAATGTCGAACTTTCGCTCGAACATTACATACACAAAAAGTATCATAAACAACCATTCTAGTCTACTTTAATCGCTTTTGACGAATTGACTACCTTTTGTCTATAATGTTTATTGAAGTTAACCCTCTTCCGACATTGGAAACTTGAACAATTACGACAGTAAACACTAATTTCCCATGGGATATTACTAAACCATACTAGTAACTAGCCCTTCTGTATATAGTGGACAGAAGCCGGAGGTTCCTTATTAATAAATTTCAGGCATCTATAAGAAGTTTAAGTTACAATGACATAACTATAAGTCGATTGTGATTGTGTTTCTCCAGACTGGCAATTATTTCTGTGGCTTTCGATTCGAAAAAAAAGATATTTGGCCTAGAATAAAATTTGTGCTCGATATTATGTTACGCGGTGAAATGTGGGTGTGTTAGATGTATTTTTGCCCACTCTTATGTGAACAGACAAATTGGTAAATTTATACGTCCAACTGTAATTTATATATCGTTTGTGTTGAACTTTATTATATAAATTGTATCTGATGGTTGAAAACCAGCCTTTGGCGTATTATAATACGCGTGGTTTGGGTGTAGCTCATCGACAATGATACCCTGAGCCGAGAGTTTCTTTTAAGATAATATATGTTACGGGCTAGTAATTTTAAGTGCCATAAACATTAAATACGTTTGTTTTCCGGAACAAGTTAAGGTTCATAATACTCGCTAATATCACACTGCAATGACCTTCAAATCGAATTACATTAATTTCAATATTTTTTTACAAAGACAAATTGAACGATACACTTATATTGCTTCTCGTACAGGAAACACCTACTACGAATAGTTTAAGCCAAGTTAAAGCAATTGAACAATTTTTATGTACTAACTGACTCCAAGTACAAGTTTTATAGATAAATATAGAAAGAACGAGTTCCTTAGAGCGGCGAGTTTTCTCGAACAACGCTAAAACTTTGCTATTAAATAAATTGTCTTTGTCTAATAATGTTTAAAGTAAACTTCAATTAGAAGTAAGTAACTACTGTGGATGAGAAATGTAGTTACCGTATTGACTTTGTGATATTATTCTGAATATTTCTGTATTTTATGGTTATAATTTGTAATTGGCTTTGAATGACGAGACGAACTTTCCATTCGACTGATGGTAAGTGATACGCTCACTTATAAACAGTCGAAACACCATCCAACACCTTGAATTACAAAGTATTGCATGGTATTCCTCTACGCTCGCCATCCTGAGACATGAGATGTTAAGTCTTATTATGTCCAGTAGTTACATTGGCTACAATGATCTTCAAACCGAAACATAATAGTGACCTACACACACTGCTTGGCGGCAGAAATATACATTGCAGTGGTGATTTTTTATAATACCCAGGGGGAATTTCACATATTATGAGAGATTTTAACACCATTGTTTCTTATTATTATAATTTTCTATTAAAAATCTTAACTTATTGTCAGACTATCTCCCATGAACATGTGTCTAAACTTGTGTCATAAAGTCTATAAAACAAAATCGATATAAAGTCCATTTCACTTCGAATTCAAAATATCCAGAATCCCTTTTCGCAATTACGCAAGTGGAGCCTTTGCGAAGATTTGTCACGTAGCATTTTATCAGCGTCAGTACATAAGTGGCGCCCTCGTAAACCAAGATATCTAGGAGTGTCGACCGTCGTAAACCGCTCATGGAAAAAAGCGTACGGTGTGCGGAATGCTTTATTTATTGCGGCCTGATCATTCTGTTGGCTAATGGATTTTGGAAATGTAAGTCTGTTTATATTGTGGATTTTTTTTCTGTGTTATTTCCAATATACTTTTGAATCTATAGTTATAAAATAAGATCACTAAATGTATTTTGAAGCCACGTGTATTTGAGATAAGTAGAAAATATGTCAGCCAGGTAATTGAAATACTAAATACATTTCTAGGAAGCAATTAAAATACGAATACTAAACATGTAATTGTTTTTTAATTATAAGTTATTCAAATACGGCCCAAATCTTTGTGTAGAGAAGTAATTTTGCGGAAACAGGAAAATATATTAATACGGAATGAAACTTTTAATTAATATGTTTCTGATAAATTATTTATCATTCAACACTCACGATGACTGGCAGACTGGACAGCTTGGATTTAGAATCAATTCCAATGAAACATTAATTTGCCAGTTTACCTCTGTTAGTTTTGCCGACCACTCCTAATACATATAATTCACAAAATCGATAGTTTGATATTATTCAATTGTTATTGACAGTTCGACAGCTTTAAATTCAAGGTTCAGACGAATTTACCACAATTTGCTTTACTAGGTCGATTTATCGCATGAAAAGTAAATATGACGAGTTTGAACTGGGTACTTTCAGAAAATTCTAACGAATAATCTTTGCATACATTTTTTGGTGCTTTTACTCTGAAGGCTTTCGGAAACGCAGATATGTAGAATTAGACGTGTTACAAGTGCCTAGGTAGCGTAGTAGTTTTCAGTTTCCGGTACGATATCGCTCTGAGATCACGGGTTCGAATCCCGGGTCGGGCAAAGTGATAATGGTAGTCTGGAATTTGTGCTCGATATGACGATAGGTTCGTCTTTATCACATCATAGGACGGAACACACTTGGTGAAAAGTGAGTGCCTTGGGTGCAAACATTTTTTTTTTTTTTTGGTTTGGCTGAGAAAGTCCCTTATTACTACCGCCCAGCCTTCGTGGGGGGCGACTTAGCGGTTATGCTGGGGTAACCGTGCCTTGCGACCCGGCGTCGAGCCGCCCGGATTTGATGACGACCTTCGGGCGACCGCCGAGCCGAGTCCCTAACCCTAAGTACAACTAACCTATGGACGGCCTACCAGCTAAAACTCCGCGGTGGCCCTCTTCGGCGCATTTGGGACGGCTGCGGGCTTCCTCAGACGGAAGTGTCTAAGTCTTCGTCCGCAGCCGCCCCTGCGCGGTGCCGCCTTGCGGCCCGTCTCAATGCTGTATTAAGTGTAAATTGCAATTAGTCTCCCAGTTATTTAATGGTCAAAATTATAGTCCGTCAAGTGCCTAATTTTATTTTTTTCTTTACCCAAGAAGTTACTAGAAATTATAATGTCTCAGACTAACGAACACAATTTGTTCTGGCTGGTCTATTTATCTCAAAGCCTTGTTTACAATTAAATACTCGTCTCATTATTTTGTTATATAAATTGGAGATTCTACCAATTAAGATGGAATACCTTGTACAGTACGTTTCTAGTGTTTATTTCCACGGCGCGTAAGCTCCGCAATGAACTCCGCAGTGTTTCCCAAGCGCTACAACCTGGCTTAGAGGAGGCTCAGACAGTCCTTTCATGGTAAATTGCAATATATTCTAACATTGCGAGCAATTATTGCTGACTATAATACGAATTGTTAGGTTATATGTTGATAAATATACAATTCTTGAAGCATTAATCACTCAAATGACGCAGCGAAAGGCAACCAAAGCCAATAATCATTGCGCAGTGAAATAGTAAGTAGGAATTAATGTTGTGAACTGAATTGCGTACAGCACAAGTCTAGACAACTATCGCTAATGATTCGATCGGACCGACTATTAGAGACCCGTCCTGTCTGCCCGGTTACCAAGACCTCTGTAGTCTTTGGAACGTCGGGAATAGAAATAAAAGACATCATTGCGAAATATCTCATAAATAGTACTATTTCAAAGGATCGACTTTAGGGTGGAGTTAATATGGCTGGTCATTAGTTGTCGTTTATTCATTTCCATGTAACATATGACTGTTCGCCTTATACTATGCTTATAATAATAAAATAATAATATCAGCCCTGTATTATACTGTCCCACTGTTGGGCACGGGCCTCCTCTACTACTGAGAGGGATTAGGCCTTAGTCCACCCCGCTGGCCTAATGCGGGTTGGTCGATTTCACATACCCTCGAAAATTCCTATAGAGAATTTCTCAGATGTGCAGGTTTCCTCATGATGTTTACCTTTGTTGGGACATTATACAAAATTTATCATGTGCAAAACAATTCTTCGAATCATTACTATTGCATCAGGTCGTAAACAACGCACGGTATCGAGTCGAGTACATGCCTGCTCATGTTTCTGCTCGATCAGCAAAGCGTTCGCGATGGACAGTTTTTGTACACATTTTATGTCTTTTATAATATTAACGTTATAACTTTGAATTATTTTGAAACAAATTGCTTTGTCAAATGTTACCCATCGCGAACAAACTGCGTAACGATGACCTAGATTTTAAATTATTTGTAACATTTTATTTGCTTACTTGGACATTGTCATAAGGTATAAGAAGCATTTATAGCGCTATAACTTCATACGTTATAGACCTCGCGGACAATCCACACTTTACGAATAATCGTAACAATGGGCAAAAGTTATAGTAAAGAAGAAGTAGTTATAGCCCAGAATAGCGCAGTTGAAACGCAAGTTAATCAATTTAACATAACATTGATCGTCATAGCATTACTGCTAGTCATCGTGTTAGTTACTACAGTGTGGTTACAATGTCGACGCAAAGTTAAAAAGTGGTTAAGAAAAGAGGTATCAATCGCTGCAACGAAAACAAACACCTCGCCACCTGCAGACAGCTACGCGTAATACGAGCCGTATCCTGTTGACGCGTCGAACTTATCGCAATGTTCAACAACAGCATCTGTGTCCAGTGTCTAGCGTTATTATTAGTCAGCGATGAACTTGTACTCGTCACATATTGTTTTTATTGTACTTATGTGTAGTTATTTCTTTTTATAAAATTGTTTTTATGCGTTGCGTTAATTTTTTTTGTAAAAGGGGGGAATGGTGTTGGGACACACACACTTGCGCAGCTATGTAAGTGCACGTGCGTAGTTGTGCGAGAACGCTGTGTCACACCATACCTCCCGTATAAAAGCAACGCGCACCTTTGTTTAATTAGTACGTCTTACGATTTGTTACTATTACCATCTAAGTACGCCTCTGTGTATTAAACGTACTCTGGAGTTTTGAAATACATAATATATTCAGTGTCATCTTTGGAGTTTCATTATAGCTAGAGTTGCGACTCCCATACATTACATCAAAAACACAGTCAACTCTACATCCTTCACCGTTAAAGCGAACGATAAATTTACAAAGAATACACATGTTTTTAGAAAAGTCAGAGGTGTTTGCCCTTGGGATTTAAACCTGCGGACATTCGTCTCGGCAGTCCGTTCCACACCCAACTAGGCTATCGCCGCCTGCTTACTTGTGACTAATACAAATATACACAAAAAAATATGATAAATGTAAACTTTAAAAAATTGTATAAAGGCTCCTAACGGGTACCCGTGAGCGAAATACTTGTCTGATCTATCAAAGTGATCATTATGGGTGAATATTATTTTTCATTATGTTCTGTTTTCCTTTATACTTCAAACCTGGCTTAGAAAGACAAAAATACTTAGGTGCTAAAATTCCCGTAAAATATAAGGTCCATAATCTTTATATACATTTGGGACGAGAATCAAACACTGAAACAAGTCCCTCGGTTCATCTTACATACAGTATAATGTATATTTTTCTTAATGTAAAAAAGATACAGCTTAAAGTGTTATCCCTTAATAATGGTTTTGTAGTAGTTGCTACGTAATGTAGACGTTTGTTACGGCGTAGCTCTACCAGCTACGAAATCAAATACTCGTAGACGGTAATTAAAACATTATTGTTTGGTGTCTACTACAGTGGCGAAGCGTCTATACAATATGATTCCTACCGGCTTCCATTTTAGGTTTATTTACGTTTGTCTTTGTTTTCTGCTAAATTGGCCGTTATATGTTAACTAAGGTATGCTTTTTGCCTAGGGTAACCTACTGAAGAATTTCATCATTCGCCACTAGTTTACTGTCTATTAATATTGTAATCAAGTTAATTTGATACTTTCGGCAGGAAGGGTTATTCTCTAAAATTACTTATGTGATTCTGACAATTGTTTAACTGATAGGAATTATCTCTGAATTGGATATGTTAATTTTATCTCGGTAACGATCTTCGACTGCCTTGGTGGCGTGGCATACCTAGTTGTATTACGGTATGATTGCAGTGCTGAGGTCTCGAGTTCCATTCCCGTGTTGGGAAGAGTAATATTGGGTTTTTCTGCTCAGTATCAGCCCGGGCACTGTAATGGGTGGCCGATATAGTGATAGGCTCCCCTCCTATCACATTATGGGACTGAATATACATTGCGGAAAATGGGTACATCAGTGGCGCAACTTACTTCTTCGGGGGTAAAAGGCATGAGTGTGCATGTGTAACAAACTTAAATAAATGTCTTTACCCCGAGTACCTATAAGTGGTAGACAGTAGAGTAGGCTCCATATAACCCGATTCCTGCCGGCTTCCCTTATATGAAATCTAATTATCATTAGAAAGATTTGCACGTCGCATTTATGCATATTAGTACCTATATGTTGTGTCAGATTCCCTTTAGAAAAATTTCACCTTTCGCAACTGATGGTAGATATTTGGTTTTAATAGAATCTTCTTCAATATTATCACTGACCGTATAAGCTAAGTCGCCGCTTCTACACGGGTCGTATCAAACAGGCTATTCATTATATGTTGCAAAATCGCTAGAGGTCATGACCGTCGCTTTTTCAAGTAATCCGAGGATTAGGTGAAAAATACGGGGTTTTGTTATACGTGCTTAGGTGTCTCGTAGTATTAAAGGGAAGGTTTATGCCAGGCTTGGGTTAGCCGAGGTTTACTGAGCGAAGAGTGGTTCCATTATGAGCCGCGAGGTGGCGTTTTACAAAGCATTTTGTTTGTATGTGTTGTGTTGTTTAGAAACGATAATACGACCTTCATTTTTTTATTGATGTGTTAAGCTGAAGTGTTAATTAGGTTATGAAATAAAACTGTTTTCGCGGATTCTATCACGGTGGTCGTGGGGTGGAGTAACCACGAAGGCTGTAAGGTTTAGTAAAAACCGCGAAAAAATCTGTAAAAATAGTTATATTTTAATGTCTAACATTCGCGTAAACATAAGATATCATTATTTTAATTAGGTTCCCACAAGGTTACATTTTTGTGTGCAAATTTTATTTTATAATTATTATGTGATTGCTCCTTAAAAGTAATTTTCTATGTTTAAAAAAAGATCTATGATAAAAGTGAATAAAACGCGCATGAACGCTGTTTTAACATTATAGTCAATATATTTCTGAGTTAATATAATACTTAATGATTACTTATTAACGTTTGCTAGGTCCTGCACTAAGCACTCTACCGTCTGCCTCAAAAGAATGCTTGAGGGTTTTGGTCATTTTGTCAGAAAAACGAGCGATAACTTGGAAAATACTGATGGTCAACGGCAAAGTAGTGGGTAAAAGAGCACTTGGACGCAACCTAATACGATGGTCCGATCAGATCCGCACCACACTTGATACTATATACGACGCAATACAGATGGCCAACAGTGGGGATCGATAGCGTGATCATACGACAGATGCTGGTGAGAGGTGGTCTCGACCCTCAAAACTGAGAAAACGACGCAATAGTAGTGGGTCTTTCGCAAAATAATTAAAGCCAACAAACTTGGATTCACTTATAAAATACAATGAGGTTATTTCAATTTTAATCCACTAGTCGATAACACGTTCATGTTGACACACTAAAGCGAAATATTTAACACAAAGGGCCCGTGCGCGTGACACTAATAATGGACACTGTTATTTAAAATTAAGCGATAATTTCCTCTCCGTGATATTCCTTTAAAACCGTGTTGGGGAAAATAAACTGGTGTTTTAAAATGGGAAGTGGGTGAGCTCAGTCTGGCTGTTTTATAATGAAATTGCTTCACACAGGATACATTTATTAATGGTGGGATAATAATATAGAAAGAAATACTTGCCCTGTGTTATACAGCGACATTTTGACATTCCGTTAATAAATGAAATAATATAGCTGTCTTCTTGAAAATAACACTACAATAAGTTTCCTGGTGGTAGTAACTCTCTGTATATGTAATGTTCAGGAGAATGTCCGACATTGAAATAAAAATAACGGATTTTCATATGACAAATACAGTACAAAATTTGCTGGTGGTATTTATGGCTATATTTTATAGCCACCACCGTACACTAGGTATTAAAACCCGCCATAGTGGTCCACGTAAGTGTGTCGCGTTCCCGGATCAGCCTGTATATATCCTGTTCCAATAGGCCGGCATAATTGTGTCGACTGCCGAGGGGCAATCATCTCTCGTCAGCCGACATTGGACCCCACTCCACGTACCATGCATTTATAAACTGCTGTATAGCTGAGTATTTTAGAATAAATCTACCTTTATTCTCAATATAAACAGGGTTGATTTACTAATTCAAGTATTATAAAGTAATTATTGGTTGTTAAGTAGTACTTTTGCTTTGTTCTAAGAAAATTGTTTTTTTTATTCCTCTTATTCCATAATAAAAAGAATTTCCAACAACTCGAGTAATTTATTGAATCTATGAAGTATTCATGATAACGAAATTTAATATAAAAATATATTATTCATAGATTTGCGATAAAGATTTACCTGTTTTACAAAATGTTATTCATAATTTTATCTCATTAGACCTTATTAATTATAAGCAGTTTTGTGAAATCTTTAATGGATTAATAAAAACATAATTTGCTACATTACGTTGTAAATTTTTTTTTGGCAAAATATCTGCTCTGCCTGGTCTATTAAGTCTATGTTAATATATTTACCCCCTTATTCATAGACGTTTTTTATCTAAGGACGGAGTAAAGCTGTGATAACAAGTCTGTTTCTAAATGCTTACAGCACGGCAGCCTTCGCAGAGCGTAGACATAGGCCGCTGTGATTGGCTAATATTGAGATACAACAATTCAAATTTTGGCAGTGGCCAAAGAGCCATAAATAGAACTTGATAGGTATAACGAATCGAGATAAAAAACGGAACACCATTATAAGAAGTAAGACAAAAGTCACAGACGTCATCATCGTCACATCAGGATTGACAAACTGAAGTGGAGACGGATGGGACTTATGCATTAGTACCCAGGAGAAAGGGAGTGAGATACTAACAGACTGGTATACTAGATGGGGAAAGGAAAAGAGGAATACAATGTAAGCGATGGGAGGATGAGCTAAAACTGACGGCGGATCCGAACTGGAGAAAGGTTGCTAGAGACCGAGCACAATGGAGATCGTTAGAGAAGGCCTGTACCCATTGGTGGTAGGTCTCTCATTTGTGAGAGTCCGCCTGGGTAGGTACCATATCGCAATATCTATTTATGCCGCCAAGCAACAGTGTGTAGACACTGTTGTGTTCCGGTTTGAAGGATATTGTAGCCAGTGTAACTACTGGACATAATGAGACTTAGCATCTCACGTCTCAGGATGGCGAGCGCAGCGGAATACCAAACAATACTTTCTAATTCAAGGTGTTGGATGGTGTTTCTACTGTTTATGGGCCTTCGTATCGATTACTATCAGGCGAACGGCAAGCTCGTCTCGTCATTCAAAGCAATAAAAAAAGAGGCACACTGAACTTACGAGATATCTTGTAATTAAACATATAAAAAGAAAAGAGAAAGCAGTTCAGGATAGGATGCTTATTATTTATATTTGTAATAATAATTATATTTTATTTATAAACAGTGTTGATAAAAAACATGATTATGAATTGACTCGTTTCGCTGGCGCCTCGGCTCTCTACCCAACCTTCTCCCGCCCAGCACCCCCTCAGACGGGCACGGAGACTTCTAGTGTAGCGAAAAAATATTTAAACTAGACTATTAATGCGTTCCCGCCTCTAGCGAATAGCTAAGGGAAGATCTTTCGTGAAAATTTCTCAAAATTATTAAATTTAAACATCTTATTTGGTAGCGTTTAAGTTAATTAGAAGATTTTGCTGCTCGTTGATTACTTTGAAATAGGATATATATTTTAGTTGAATATTTATTGTTAATGTAAAAGGGTGTTCATGTCGATTTTGTCATAATTTAGGTACTAACATAGCACCTAATTTTACGACGAACCCTAATATTTGTTATAATATCATATACTTCTAGCGGCAAAAGCCTAGTTTGGAGTGGAACGGTCTAGCAAGACAGATGTCCACAGGTTTAAAACCCAATGGCACGAACTCTGACTTTTCTAAAATTATGAGCGTATTCTTTGTGAAATATTACTTGCTTTAACGGTGAAAGAAGACATCGTGATGAAATCTAAATACCTTTTTTTTTTTTTTTTTTGGTTTCGCGGAGAAAGTCCCTTATTACTACCGCCCAGCCTTCGTGGGGGGCGACTGAGCGGTTATGCTGGGGTAACCGTGCCTTACGGCCCGGCGTTGAGCCGCCCGGATTTGATGACGACCTTTGGGCGACCACCGGGCCGAGTCCCTAACCCTATATACAACTTAAACCTATGCACGGCTTACCAGCTAAAACTCCGCGGTGGCCCTCTTCGGCGCATTAGGGACGGCTGCGGGCTTCCTCTGACGTTAAAGTGTCTAGTCTGCGACCGCAGCCACCCCTGCGCGGTGCCGCCTTGCGGCCCGTCTCCTATGGGGGGGGCTCAGAAGCCCCCGCGCACCGAAAGACGCCCTCGGCGTCTACGGCAGCGTGAGGCCAACTACACACACTGCCGTCCAACTCGGGGTTAACCGACAAATGTGCAAAGATGCACAGAAATGCACTAGGGCGGACAGCCCCCTGCTGCCCGCCGACGACCCCCTTCGTGGCCCTTATTAGTCGCCTCTTACGACAGGCAGGGGATACCGTGGTGGAATTCTCCAAACGCCCCCATTCCACAGGGCGGAGGAAATCTACATACCTACCTGAGAAGTTTTCTAAAAGTACTTTGGGGGTATGTGAAGTCTGCCAACCCGCACTAGGCCGGTGTTGTGGACTATGGTCTAATTCCCCTTGATAGTAGAGGAGGCCGGTGCCCAGCAGTGGGACAGTATATAATACACTAAGAAACGCTATGGTTGCTAAGCCGAGGGATCGCCTGTACACCATTAGCAGGGTACCCCCGGTGATAAACATGGCGTTCCCCAAAAAAAAAAAAAAAAAGTATACAATACGGAGCTGATATTTTTATTATATATTATTATTATAATCAAAATGTATGTGTGTATATCTAATAAACGTCGAAACATTACATTATTCACAACTTTTCAAATTAATAATATTTATTAGATAATCTATATACATTAAGATTTGAAAAGGAACTTTGACTCTTTACTTAGTATATTATCTATTTTAAGACTCCAAAATTAACTAATTAACTTAACCCTCTCCTTAGAAGTTTACATCATAAATCTTCAGACTTATCTGGTTAGTGAAATTGATAAGCATTTTGTAATTTATTAATACTAAGTAGAAGATGTTGTCTACGACTGAGTAGGTATACATATTGTTTATTTCTACTGTCAAGCTATATTATGCAAGAATGGAAGCACTTTTGAGTTCTGATTTGAAGGATAATGTAGCCTTAGGATTACTAAGGATTAATTTGGTCGTATTGTAATACCCATTAAAACTTCTGGATGGTAGGGTATGTAGTCATAGAGATCAATTTAAATTAATTTCTATACTTCTATAATGTTTAATTAATGTAAAAAGAAAACGTTTCACTCACCTACAATTGTTATAAATTTGCGCAAAATCTTTGCTCTTTTATCTTCAGTTCAGGATCGACTTCAATAGAAACTTGGTTCTATAATGTTCCGTTATTACAGTTTTAATTAGTCTGGTAAGAATTATAGATATATATTCAGCCATGCTAATAGTAGAATGAATATCTGAGTTGCTATATAATAATGGTTCACCTCTATGCTATGATAAAGTCGATACACGCATGGCTTAAATGTGGGTATGCACCCACACTAATGCTAGTTGCGTCCCCGGCCAAGCTTTAAAAATACTGAGTTTATATGTCTGAAGCGCAAGTGGAAATGGATTGGCCAAACACCATGGACTACCACACCAAGAGGTGCAGACCATATTCCTAATCAGGCTATGGAGTGGAATCCCCAAGGAAAGCGTAAGCGTGGTCATCCTAAACAAACCTAGCGACGCACTGTGATTGACGAAGCGAAAAGTGTTGGGAAGATTTGTAGCGAAATCAGGCAGCCCAAGACCATGCGGGATTAAGAGTCACTGTGGATGCCCTTTGCCTCATAGGGAACATAGGATTTAAATGATGAATGATACGTATTAAGACATAGAGTCGTTTTCAACATCAACATCAAATTTTTCTTGCACCTTTGAAAATTTCGTTCATTTACACTTTTTCATTCATTAGTTCCTAGAAGCCTCGTGAATTTCAGTTGGCAACGGTGTTAGTTTATCAAAGGCATCGCTGGCTATCTCTTGACCTTTTATAGGTAACGATTGGGTGCGTTTGGCACATACCCGAACGAAATTCAATACTCCCGAGTAGTATCAGAATATTTTCTGCTAAAAGGTCGTTGCAAAAAATGGTAACATTTTTCCGAAATATTCTGAGGGTATTTTAAGAAATAAAGGAGTACTAGTTCTGCTGATGGTGAACTTACCTAGAACTTTATTGCTAGGTATTAGATTACGCCGGTCATAAAACGGCGTTACGTAAATCTTGATTACAAGTACTTAAATTACAATAGTATTAAAACACTCTAACTTGGCTGAAGTATACATATTAATAATGTTATATAATATAAACTACGCATACTTATATACAATACCACGTGTAAAATCTACTAAAAGCTTCCGACCGGATTAACACCCGTAATTGTGTCAAAACTTCAGCAAACCTACTATGTTCTTCACACCAGTAGTGCTATTTGTATACATCTACAATGTTTTATTAAAACACTACACACTAATATTTTCTTAGTGAATTTTGCGTATCGCACCGGGAAGAATTTATTAATTGAAATGAAATGAAATAATTTATTTGAACTTTTAAAATGTTATACATTATTTAGATTCCGTTAATATTAACTCTACCACTAGTTCGGAAAGCAGCTTTCACCAGAGAAGAACAGGCAAGAAACTTTAGTGTTGCTCTTTTTAGTTTACAGGTTCAAATAAATTATTTCATTTAATTTCTTAACGAATCGTCAAATAACAACAAAGCATCAATTTGCATACTCCCTTTATCAAACGTTGGTGAACACATAACATTAACAATAGGAAATGGAACAGCCCATACTCGGTATAACCTATTAGCATGATGTTTTTGTTAGTTTAGGAATATTTGCGGTTACCCTATCCGTTATTCCGCCGATTAACCCTTCGGATACGATGTCCCTGCTTGAAATTATCACGATACCCATTTAGGACCCTTCCTTATGTGTATTATCTAAAATTTTATTTCAAAATAATCTGAAGATTGTTGATGTTTCGGAAAAAAATTTTAGTGGTTTCATCAGGATTCGGAAATGTAAACATACATAGTAAAAGTTAGTGTAATTTGTTAACTTTGTCACAAGAATTAAGAATGTGTATATAATATAAGTACTTTTTTCGTATTTTTTAACGGTCCGGTGAACACATTAAATGATATTTTTAATAAACTTTCATTTAATCTACTTCTATCTATTTTTATATCTATCAATATATCTATCAATTTTTATACTAATAAAACCTTGTTATAAGAATCAAATTACACTGTCGTTAACTCGATTTATTCCCCATTCGGAAGCATTATGTGTGAAGTCAAACTAAATAGTCAGGGAGGTGTGTCCCTCACATGGGGGAGATGCTTTAAACATGTGTTTTTCATCAAACAGTATGAGTTGCTGAAGTAATTAATAATTTTCATGTACGTACGAAAACTTTTTCGACCTCCCCACGTCTCCCCTTTTAATAATAAATACGAACAATCGGCAACTACAAGTAAAGTTGGATTTGTCAATGTTTTGAATTATGAAGCATTTACTGTGTGAGGGTTTCATAAAAATATTGTTATTCGTTAATTCACTTTAACTAATAACGTAGGTTATTGAGGCAGTCGAGAATTAGTTAAAGTGATACTACTTCTAGTATCGCGCGTCATGACTCAGAGATCCTGGATTCGATTCCTGGGTTGGGCAAAGTGATATTGAGTTTTTCTGCTTAGCATCAGCCCTGAGTAAGAAAGTTGTGCCCTATATGGCGATAGGATGTCCTCTTATCACGTCATGGGACGGAACACGCAGGACGAGAAGTGGGTGCTCTGGTTGCACTTCTGCCAACTACTGCGGGGATATAGGTTTTGCTTTGTTTTTTTTTTGGAAATTTCCGAATTAAAAATAAAGTTGGTGAATGTATCGCATAGTTTTTTGTAAATTGTAAAAAATGACAAATGCCAATGTCAGTGCGCTTTAACGCGGTGCCGACCTAAAGCCAAAAAAGTCAGCAGCTGCACCATCGCAGAACCTTTGTAACGTTACTGTCAATAACAATAACTACCGCCCAGCCTGCGTGGGGGGGGCGACTGAGCGGTTATGCTGGGGTGGCCGGGCCTTACGGCCCGGCGTTGAGCCGCCCGGATTTGATGGTGACCTTCGGGCGACCACTGGGCCGAGTCCCTAACCCTATATACAACTTAACCTATGCATGGCCTACCAGCTAAAACTCCGCGGTGGCCCTCTTCGGCGCATTAGGGACGACTGCGGGCTTTCTCTGACGTTGAAGTGTCTAGTCTGCGACCGCAGCCGCCCCTGCGCGGTGCCGCCTTGCGGCCCGTCTCCTATTGGCTCAGAAGCCCCCGCGCACCGAAGGACGCCCTCGGCGTCTACGGCAGCGTGAGGCCAACTACTCACACTGCCGTCCAACCCGGGGGTTAACTGACAAATGTGCAAAGATGCACAGAAATGCACTAGGGCGGACAGCCCCCTGCTATCCGCCGACGACCCCCTTCGTGGCCCCTATTAGTCGCCTCTTACGACAGGCAGGGGATACCGTGGTGGAATTCTCCAAACGCCCCCATACCACAGGGCGGCAATAACAATAAACCTAGCATATTATAGTTTCCATATGGAGTAACCAAAATTGGGATAATATTTTTTATATTTTTATACTTTTTTATATTTTTCAAAGGATAACCCGAGTAAAAAAAAAAACACCTCTGTTACCATAAGGCTAGTAGTGACATTTTGCCTTACAAGTAAAAAAAATATACGACATAACAGTTGCAAATGGTGAATTTTTTAAAAGGTAACCTAAAAAGGCTGAGTAAACATATCGCGACCAATTTAACAGAAAACAAAACTTAGACACACGTAAATAAACCTAATAGGAAAGCCGATAGGAATCATGTTGTATAAACGCTACACTGCAACACAGTACATGTTAAGCTGATTGTTTCTTCATGAAAGTGGATTTATTTCAAACACCCATTAATTCTGACCTTTTTCGTTGAATTGATAATTCGGGCACTACAATCGCGACCTCCTTGTAATATTGCTAGCACACCGGAAGGCGACATACAATTTGAGAACTAAAAACTGTTTGGAATACTTTGAGCAACAATCATATGTAACCGTGAGATAGACGCCGTCAAGTTAGGTTATAAAATGAGCAATACATCTATATTATTATAGTTTTCAATAAATACCAAATATAATGCATGAGCTACTCTAATATGGTTGTAAACGAAACTCAAATTGACGAAATAATTATCGACATAAAATACGAGATACCATTGTCAAAATGTTATAAACACAGTATTAGTTACAAGTAACCTTTCAACTCTTCATAGAATTTAACTACCAATTCATTCCAGTGAAACAAAACAATACAAACCATTCCACACAAAGTTCAATAGAATATTAATATCTGTAATAGTTTATTAATAAATCAGTCTGCCATCTTTTATGTGAATTTCAAAGGATTTAAGTTCAAAGTCGATTCGAAGAAGAAAACTGTTAAATGTATTGACATTGGTATAAGGTCGAATTTCTGTCGGCCAGTAATTGCCAAAACGACATCGTCGCTAGCCTATTTCTTTACAATGTCCTTCTAACCGGCATACAACAGTATAGTCATACTTATTGATAGTAGAAATAGACATTGCAGTGATATCTATCCAGACGGCCCTTCGCATACGAGAGACCGTTAAATAGGCATGGTTTTAATCCATACTCCCAATTCCCCTAGGCCAGAGATGCATCTTGGCTCTCAGTCGCATGCACTATAAAGTATAACTTATTAGATTTCGTGGTTTTCAAGATACTGTGAGCTCATTTTGCGTTGACCGGACTGTCATCACCTGATAAAAAAAATATCATCTCTCAGTAGTAGAGGAGGCCGGTGCTTCGCAGTGGGACGGTATATGATACAGGGCTGATATTATTATTATTTTGTTAAATTTCGAAATACATTATAGCCAGTGTAACTACTGAACTCGTCTCAGGTTGGCGAGCGGAATAGAATACCAAACAATATTTTGTAATTCAAGGTATTGGATGGTGTTTCTACTGTTTATGGGCGGTCATATCGCTTACCATCAGGCGAACAAGCTCGTCATATAATATAAATTTCTTCATTAAAACAAAATCCACGATATTCAAACCTTTAGTACTTCCAATTGAAATAAGATCTTTAATAAAGCAAAGTGCGCGGAGATTAGAGTCCGATGAAACTAGCTCCCACTGCGATTGAATAGGATATTATCTTTACAAATTAGTTCTGCTATCGGAAAATGGATTTTTTTTATCTAACATTCGATTGCTAGCCTCACGGTTAACGCTTACCTATTCAATTAGTAGCAATATTCAAAAGGTTCCGTTATAAATCGCATGGGTACAAGTAATGAAATGCTGTATTAGATTGCTGTGTCGAGATTTTGGTGTACTTTGTGGTATGTTCTGTAAATTTTGTTTCTAATCTGGACACCGTGAGGTCCTGGTAGATCCTGATATTAGCGACTAAGACATTTGAGTAATGGAACTATTCTGTAACTACGGCTGTGTTTTAATACATAAGTCCAATAACCGCAAATAGTCCTTTTATTTAGCATAGGGTTTACACATAGATTTAATTTTTTTACAACTATTGCTTAGAGTAATCAACGTATCAGTGGTAAAGGGTCCATATAACCCGACTCTTACCGGCTTCCCATTCGTAATTCATGTGATATCTAATTATCATAAGAACGATTTGTATACTTCATTTATGCATATTAGTACCTATATGTTGTATCGAGTTCCCTTTCCTAAAAATTTTAGCCTCCGCCACTGCAACGTATTATTCAAAATTTACCAAGATAGCTTATTATAGGGCAGGGGAGGAATAAAAAGAAGGTAAATATCGTAATTTTATAAATATCAAAGGAACAAATCACCGTTAAATGTAAAGTATGACGCGCACTTACGCTTTTATGTAAAACTTATTTCTAAAATATGATAATGAAATTGCTTCGAACTTCTTAAAATACTTCAGCACTTTATAAAATGGGTAGAGCGGTATACTTACTAGAAGTTTCTATTTTTTATGCAAAATCGGCTAACTCCGACTGTTTATTTTCGCCATTAATGTCTGAAACAAAGAAAAGGCACTTTTAGGCATAATATTGATTCATGCGTGAGCGAAATATATTATTTCATTGATAAGTGGAGCGTGAAAAGCAATTAGGCAGGCCGGCATAACTATGCCGACCGTCTGGGAATGTTTTTATTTCTTGCCGGTCGACATTGTATTTTTTTTATTGCTTTGAATGACGAGACAAGCTTGCCGTTCGTCTGATGGTAAGCGATACGACCGTTTATAAACAGTAGAAACACCATCCAACAGTTTGAACTATAAAGTATTGTTTGCCATTCCACTGCGCTCGCCATCCTGACATATGAGATATTAAATCTTATTATGTCCAGTAGTTATTAATAGTTATTTGGGTTTCACTTCACTTCACAAAAGGTGCTGTGAAGCTATTTTGCCGTGCCTCTTAAAAAAATACTTATTTACATATAAATACAATTTGAAAACAAAAACCTCATATTTCGTAGCCAAAGGCCGGTAACTGAAGTAATGTTTTCTGGACAGTACACCTTCGATCGAAACTATTCACTCTAAACGTCACGTCTACACGTCGACAATCATTCCATTCACGACTCCGGTAAAAAATGCACATCCATGAATTCTAATATCATTTGAAAACATTTGAAACGAGGTTAAATCCGGGGAAATATTTCCACTTTTCATTCGAGCATCCTTTTATCAGGTGCGAAATTTGAGCGACGACATTGGTAATTCAGCTGACAGTTGGAAAAGCTTTCTGTGTGAAACGTGGGAAAAATGAGCACACGCGACGGGCTACGACTGCAGCGATTGCCAAGGAGATGAAGATGAGAGATTACGTCACACCTGCATCTCAAGGGTAGCATGTCTATAATTCGTTAAGATATACTATTATGGGGAACTGGTATGGACTAATCATTTAAGGTTCGCTGACATAGGAAATGAACTAAAGTAAACCTGGTAGATTTTTTAAAAGTAATTTGTATTCATTTTCATAGGACACATAGCTCGTAAAATTAATGGCCGTTGGGGCGGAAAAGTTCTGGAGTGGCGACGACGAACCGGAAATAGCGTAGGCAGGCCCCCCACGAGATGGACCGACGACCTGGTGATGATCGCCGGAGTCCGATGGATGACGGTGGCTCAGAACCGGTCCCTATGGCGCTCAATGTGGGAGACCTCTGTCCAGCAGTGGACGATTCCCGGCTGAAATGATGATGATAGATTTTTAATTTCTAAATCAAATTTTGTAGGTCAGGTACGTTATCGGAGTAGAATCAGTTATTCTATATAACGCGCGACAACGTTCGTGTTATTGTTTCTCGGACTGGAGCTTATTAATAATTTATGTTCAATGCTTATTAGAAATAGATTCTCTTAAAAACGATATTTTTATCAAAGCCTCTTTAATCAATACAACAAATTTTAATGACATGCAATTAGTAGTTAAGCTAATGTATATAAAACAGAGTGAAACTACAATTTATTAATATACATTTAATATAAACTAGATAGTTTCATTGCAATATTAAGAGCACTAAAATATTATTCCAAGCGATTGAAACACATAGTTAACAATTCAAAAACAGGCATAAAATTTACGCAACTAATTGAAGCAACACGCTAACGAACTGGTAGATTATGATATTTAATTGGTATCGTATACAGTGGAATGGGTAGGCACGACTCAGAGGCGGGGGCGAAACGTGACGAGAATTAGGCTTCCATTTGACATTAGGAAATGGACCTCTGACTTTTCCCTGAACTTAGATAATTTCCATGGGTTCTTTAGGCAAACATTTACGAAATTACTTAGCTGCATTATTTACCCAATGATTAAAATGCTAACATAAGCAAAAGGTTTGTTAGGTGTAAAAGCACACCCTACTAAACGGATTTGGATGAAACTTGGCATTGGTAGGCCATGTCTTCGATTAACTTAATGTACCTATTGGCTATTATTTTACGGGGTGCATATAATGAGCCTCTTTCTTTTAGTATTTAACACGAGCGCTGCCTCGATTATCACCGGTTTTAATTATATATACTAATAAAATATAGATTATTTAATGAAACAACGTTGTTCCCTAGCACTTTAATAAAATTTATAATTGGATTGACATTTCATATTGAAGCTTAAAATGCTACAATATTTTTAGCTTTCAATGTAAATGACGTCATTTAATAATCCAGATTTGTAGTCGGATTCAGAAAGGTTAACATTTTAGATTCAAATTAGTAATCAAGAGTCTATCTTATAATACTCAGTTTTACAAGTATCTAGATAGCTGGATACTTGTAAAACTGAGTATTATCAGATTTAAGTCTCACGTGACAAGCCCAGTTTTAAAAAGTTCGGACTATGTCTTCAATTCAGAGCCCAGGCGTCCTATTCCCAACCCCAACGCCGCTGTTGCGTTGGCCCCGTCCTATCATAGTCTAGGATCTATGTAATTCTATCCGGCCAGTGTTGAACGCGATCCATCAACTTCAGACGAGCGCCGCGTTTATAAAGTGTTGGCTCGTCGACGGTCATGTTTTATGTTATTTTGGTGCGAGAATAATAGCTAACCCTAAACTTTTTGTTTCAATTTATTCTCGGAAATAATTTGGGATATTGTTTTAGTTTGTGTTCATCACGGCTTTTGTCGTTTTCAATTATTTTAGAACCTGTTTGTGTTTGAATTAAGGTATATTTTTACGTAACCCTAAAGTCTGGCTGCTATTGTATTGAATTTAATAACCAAGTTGGTGTATTTATTTGTTTTGTGCTAGCTATAACTCGTGAATGGCATGACGAAGTGAATAGTCGAATGAAAAGTGGCTTTTTTATCCTTTATTTTCTAGGGTCTGATGTTTACCGATGTTAATATTATTCGGAATTACACTTGGACTGCAATTAGACGGCGCTATTTTGTCATATCGTAAATATAAATTATTGTAATAATATTCGGATATTTAGGTTATATTGTATGGCATTTTGCACAAACAGAGTATATTAATTTAATCAATGGTTAAATGATTTAACATGTATATTATGTTTGCTGGTGGTAGGATATATTTTATATACGCCCGGATAGCGACCACCGCACACAAGATCTTAAAACCCGCCATAATGGCCATCGTAAGTGTGCCGCGTTCCGTCATTCCTTTGTATATTCGGTTCCAACAGGCCGGCATATTGTGTCGACTGCCGAGGGGTAATCATCTCTCGTCAGTCGACATTCTATTGGACCCTACTCCACTTACCATCAGATGCAGTGGGGTCCCGTTGCCCGTACAAAAAATGGGTATTACTTTTTAATATTTAAAAGGCACAATTTGATATTTTTTCAACTAAAAGACTCACGCCAGAGCAGACGCGAAAAGAAGCTATCTCATAAAGGTTAAGTTAAAACACGTTAATACACTAAGCGGCTTCTAAAGCTAACACAAACAATAAAATTCATAACCACATTAATAAATTTGTTACATAAAACCTATTTGTGGATAACCGATAAATTCCTTACATTGAAATATCTGTGCGAAATTCTATTAGATTTTGGACGTCCGCCCATTTTTATTTTTGCCGAAGTTGGTTCAAATGAATTGGGTTAGCCTACTTCTGGGAATTGATTTATTTCCAGCTTTAATGGTTTTGTTTTGAGAGGTGTTGGGGGTTTTAAAGTGCGTTTATTTATTTTTTATTTATAATCTAGTTGACGTTTCGATTTAGATACCAAATGTGCGTATATCGCAGTGTTTCTGTTTGAAGAATTTTGTAAACAGTGTAATTATTGAGTACTATTTAAGCTTAGGGTTACGAGTATAGTAAAATGTTCTAATTTAATGTTTTATAGATATTATTAATAGTTACTGTGCTTGCTTTAAGCAAGCGAAATCACTTGCTCTTCTTGTCTTGTATAAATAACTTCTAGTCTGGGCGCCTTATACCGTCTACGCGGGTGAATCCGTCTTTTTGCAATTACGTAATTAAACTACTGTTATTAAAGGACAGATTTGAAAGCTGTATAGATAAATAGTGGATTTTTGACTCTTTTACCTACACGGCTAACAAGGCTGTTCTTCGCTTAGAACGCCCGTAATTTAAAAAAGACGGATATGCCGCCATAGACGGAATAGGGCCCTCTAACTACATACTATTCTGGACATATTAAGTTTATAACACTGAATTATATATTTTTTTCCCAAATGAGTTCGCACATTTTTTGTTTATTTAAACAATAATAATTGATTTATAATTTTTGTGTTTTAAAATGTTGTGTTTTACACTTAGGGTGACGAAGGGGGGTGATATCTGCTATTTGTTACGTAGTTCACCGCCCTACACAAATTGAAGTATTTGTCGATTTCTTTGTTTGAAAGTCTAAAACTACTGATCTTAAGATTCGTTTACTAGCGCCCCGCGTTTTTCTTCGCGAAGAATTTGAATTTGAATCCCTCCTAGCTGAATTCCGACCACGGCGGCCAATCTCAACGGAGATCAGCCAGGTACGTAGGATATATTATAGTGCACAAGTGTGTGCGCAATACACAGTTGCACGCTCTGTTCATGGAAAAACCAAGTCACAATTATTTTGGCGCGACCCGGGATTCGAACCCAGGACCTCAGCGCAGTAGTCATACTTGTACTGTGTACGGTTACAACTACGGTACCGAGGCAGTCAAGTTAGTCAGTCTTCGCGAGGGCGAAGCCACGAACATACGCTAGTTAAATTAACTCTGCCTATTATTTTGCCAGGTCGTGCATCGGCACTCATGGATTGAGCTCTGATTGGAAATTTTAAATAATGCTTCACGTTCTCTTTGTTTAACAAACGTAAGCTTCGGGAATTTGAATGCTGAGTTTTGGAAATATCTTTTTACCTTTACCAATTTTTATACTGCACGTCTGCCAGAGTAGCAGTATTCAGTCAGCATCGCCTCTTAAATAGACAAGATTTAAGAAAATATCAACGAGTCGGAGCGCTACGTGATACGATTAGGTTGGGCTTTAGAAACTCAAATGATCCAAAATGTGTGGGATTAAAAGTATTATTATTTTGATGGCTATTCCAATCCTTTCTTGTTCTATTAATGTAATATCAACCCGCTCATTAATTATAACAATATATATATATATATATATATATATATATATATATATATATATATATATATATATATATATATATATATATATATATATATATATATATATATATATATATATATAATATTGCAGTTACGTGACTACTGTATCTATGTTATGTATTTAACATATGTAATTAATATTATCCTTCCTATCAGAATAATTATTAAAGACGCGCGTAGAGATATTTAGTATCAACTTAAAAATGAGGTTTTTTTAATTATTTTTGGTGAAAGCCCGATGAGTATGTTTAAATGAATGAATCCCTCCTATCCGATTTCGGCCACGGCGGCCAATATCAACAGAGATCAGCCAGATAGCAAAATATATTATAGTTCACAAGTGTGTGCGCAATATTCAGGTGCACGCTCTGTTCCTTCACTGTCTTATCCGGTGAGACGGCCATCCGACATGACCGGAGACAGATCAGATTATATTCAATACTATACTCGGGTGTATATCGAGAGATAATTATCGACAAGTCAGTGTCAATACTGCCTGCCTGCCTTCTCTACTGCGACTGCCTCAGTGGCGTAGTTATATTGCATGCGCGGTACGGCAGCGCTCTGAGGTCCTAAGTTCGAATCCCAGGTCGGACAAAGTGATATTTGGGTTTTTTTCTGCTCATTATCAATCCGGAGTTTAAATTTTGTGCCCGATGTGGCGATAGGCCCTCTATCACGTCATGGGAAAAAGTGAATGCTCTGGTTGCGCCTCTGCATATCCCTTCAGGGACAAATGCTTGGTATGTTTGTTTTTGAATACTGTATCGATTACACATGAATTTCGTTTCATCATCTAGATTTATAGCTGTAGGTTGTTAACGATACGTTTTAACTATAGTGCTAAACATTCGCGTCACGAAACAGCCTTCCTCGAATACTAAGTGCTCAATTTACTAGATCTAGGTCTAAGTAGTTGGAGGTCTGGGATATCGTATAGACACAAACGGTGACACAAATAAAAACCATACTATTGTCATACAGTAATTCAAGTAAACATTTGTGTGTGCGCAAACAATGCTGGCGTTTTTGAGTTTGTAATTTGTGATTTTTATACTAAATACGAGTATCTCTCCCTGTCACTTCAAAGCACGGATTGATTCGATATTTGACGGGCTATTTATATCGATGGACACTTACTTTATGTGTATAGCCTGACCAGGAAAATAAAAAACCCGCTTAAGGAGCGCCACATTTAATTTTTCGTTTTTAAGTTAACGTTGACAATAAAAGAATTTAGTTTCATATTTTTCCAAGAGGTTTTATATTTTCCTGGTCTGTCTATATAAATAATATAATCTCTACGTAATATGTATTAGTTGTCTCTGTCTAACCCTCCGGGGATGCGGCGTAATCTTATGGCATGTCAAATATCAATGTCTATACGTCCGTCGTATTATTCCGTACTAAGCCCTATGTATTCATCTCTGTGTGGGTTTGTCTGTGTGTGTGCATGTTGCAGGCGTAGTTGGCCGATCGAAATCGGATTTGGGCATTGTGGCTTTGTTACACTGTGGTGTTAGGGTTGTCACCTTAGTGTTTTAAAGTAATTTGTGTGTTTGGAGGGGTTAAACTCAGGCACAATGGAATCTATTTTGAAAAATCTTTAATTTATATAAACAAAATAAATAAATAAAAAAGCTGATTCACTCAATAACATCATCATTATCATTATCAGCCACATAAAGTCCACTGCTGAACATAGGCCTCTGATACTTTTTAAAAATATACTTCATATTAGTAAACATCATGATTGTTGATTAGTTAATTACACGAGTAACATTCTTTCTCAGAGAAAAATGAATGCCAAATATTACTAAGTCAAACACACATTATATTTCATCCATCAATATCAAAGGGTTAATACTGTAATTAATATTATTAAAATATCGCGATGAGTAATTGCTAAACAGAAAAAGATAGTTTGGATATCTTTGTACGGCAGCCTTCCAAGGGTTTTTTTTGTATTGTTTTAAATGACGAGACGAACTTGCCATTCGCCTGGTGGTAAGCGATGCGACCACCCATAAATAGTAGAAATACCATCTAACAGCTTGAATTACAAAGTATTGTTTGGTATTCCACTGCGTTCGCCATCCTGAGACAGGAGATGTTAAGTTTTATTACGTTCAGTAGTTATATTGCCTTCAATGTTCTTCAAACCGGAACACAACAGTGATTTCACACTGATGCTTGGCGGCAGAAGTAGACACTGAGGTGGTACCTACCCAGGCGGACTCTGACTTATGAGAGACCTACCAAAAGGCTAAAAACTTAAATATGGAGTCAGTACACCTACGATTCGTCTCGATAATGTTACAAATTAATAACATTAGACAGTAGTGTAACCCTATTTGTGAGATATGGAACGTTGTTTGTAATATCAATGTATAGCGGGTAGAATAAAAAAAGTCAGTTGTGTCGCAAAC
Organism: Manduca sexta; assembly: GCF_014839805.1. Classification (NCBI taxonomy): domain Eukaryota; kingdom Metazoa; phylum Arthropoda; class Insecta; order Lepidoptera; family Sphingidae; genus Manduca; species Manduca sexta. The sequence goes on along the minus strand of NC_051138.1, from coordinate 823,828 downwards.
TCGGTCTTATTATTTGCGCTCTGCACTTTTTATTTAGTAAGGTGACAACCCTATAATATATATAACTCACACCATCGATCATACGCGGCATCTTACCTAAAACGATCTGCAGTAAGTCTCTGTGTCGGATCTTGCTACGCACTGACATAATCCTTTATGGAATTTGGGAACGAAAAATACTGTTTTTGTATAACTTTTGCTCGCAGTTGCGTAGGTGTGAAACATTTCTTGTAACTTAAAATGCTAAATATCCAAGGCTCGGTGTATCAGTGGGTTAAATTTCATTAAAATACGTTTACCAGTGTATTTTAACAGATATTACATTAATATTACTGTCAAGACAAAATTGAGTTAAAGCAAGCATGATTGTCTATAAAAATAAGTTGTGAAAAAATAGACAAAGGAACTCAAACGAATTCTCGCACACGATACCTCGCAAAACTTCATCAGTAACAGCGAACGTAGTTATAAACTGCGACATCGCACGAACTTTCTCGTCCAATCAAATTCGATCATGTTGATCTAAGGACGTTCCGCTTTGTGAAATACCCATGCACAATCGAAGTTGTCGCGTGATGATTTGATGGGACAGTCTGTGCAACAGTCGCATAGTGTATAGCCATTCCGGGGACTTATCGAGCTTCCGAGTTCACTTTCATGGAAATGTCGATCGTGGCTGACAAGTTCTAGTGACAGTAGAGAATTTAGTCCCTAAGCTCCGTACACAAGACAATATACAACAATCGACAATAATTGTTTAAAACAACCGCATGACTCTTAAGCTCCTAAAATCTGTTGATTTTAAGACCATGCATGTTTTTGTAAGCTATTTTATAAAATTTATTTTATTTTCGATAACAATAATTATCTATACAACTCTTATATAGCTAAATTGTTATATTATATTTGAATTCTCTAAATTCTAAACTTTCTCAAATTCTGAATTTGTCACTAATTTGAAACAATAAGCCTGAGAGCGATTAACTATTATTATCTCGGCGACAGATATTTTAGCAAACGAAGTCGCGTGTAAAATTAACTGTATAAAATGAAAGTATATTTTGATGTATAATTATTTTTATCTTTTTCTGTTCCTTAATTTTTTTAATACTGTTTTTTTTTTATTTATTTCTTGTCTTTTTAATTTTGTTCTAGTTTTTTAGCTTTATCTAGTGTTTTTAATATGTCACAAAAGTTGGAAGTTGTGATCTTAATTAAAGTAGTGTTACATTTATAATATGATTTGTCATACGATTCATAACCACGTAAACACTGCTGGCTGCCCTTAAAAATAAAATTCAGTGCAGCTTCAATGCAGTACCGATGCGAATCAACTATCAAGAATGCGGCGGCCCTTAAGCACTGTACACACCAAAATCGCCGACCGGGCTGCAAAGTTGACGGCTTTATTGTCGGTGGATTAGCTACGGCATCACTGCTTTGCAAGTCGCAAAAACTTGTATTCACAAATAGTATTATGAAGATGCATACTGCGCCCAAACGCAGTGTAGGCAACTTCATAGTTTTTTTTTGGATTTGTTTTCTGTTCCCTGATGTAAAGTTTTCTCAATATCAACTAATCACAGCGCTTCTGTCGACGCATTGCGAAGGCTGACATGCCGAAGCACTGAGAAATATACTTATTATCACAGCATTGTTCCGTGTTTAGCTAAGTGATGATTGTGAATACGGGCCTAAGTCTCAACGGTTAAGAATAAGCAACGTCGCTTTGACATTTAGTGATAAAAATGCCAGCGGTGAGCCCACACGGAGCGATTCTTCGATATGTTTCTATCAATAAAGTCGCCGTCACCGAGTCGCCGGTGTGTCAGCGTGTCGCTGGGTTGATGTGAACAGCGCTTTACATTACAAAACTCTTATATCTCGTAAAATATTTCACTTTTCAGGAAACGGTTGGAGCAAACGTAATATCGTTACGTTGCCGGATTGCGCGTCCTTTTGGCAACACTCCCAAAATATAAGTACGTAGAGCGGATGCTGCGTTATTTATAGCGGGTTAATAATGCGTGTGCTGGGTCACGAGTTCTTGTCCCGGTTTGGATTTTTTTTTATATACACGACGAGTAGGTCGCGGCCCTGATGCCTGTCTTTAATACTTGCAATTTAAATTACAAATTTTTACGCGACACAGCCAGGCGTAGATATGTATAATTGATATGTATGTATAATATGAGCCCTGTATTATATACTGTCCCACTGTTGGGCACGGGCCTCCTATTCTACGGAGAGGGATTAGGCCTTAGTCCACCACGCTAGCCTAGTGCGGATTGGTAGACTTTACACACCCTCAAAATTCCTATAGAGAATTTCTAAGGTATGCAGGTTTCCCCACGATGTTTTCCTTGACTGTTAAAGGAAGCGATAATTCACAAAAAATACACACATAATTATTTAGAAAAATCAGAGGTGCGCCTTTAGGATATGAACCCGCGGACATTCATCTTGGCAGTCCGTTCCACACCCAACTAGGCTATCGCTGCTTTTGATATTAGAAATATGTGAATTAAAGAAAAGAAAAAGGCATACATTTTATTTATCAAGAACCTGAGCATGTTTCCCTAGTCTATAAAAGAACTCTATTACTTTAAATTGTCTGGCAAAGATAGAAGCATGACCGCTTGTTGTAAAACATTGGAGATAAAACGGTTTGTCATTTCTAACAATGATATACAAATAATATTGCCTATCTATGAATGAATGTCGTATTTATCTATTTACGACTTTGATATCTAATGCCAGCGCCACACATCTTGTAATTAATAATCACATAGACCAGGACAAAGTGTGTTTGAAGGCTTAACAGCTTTTGTTATTATTCTGAGACTTATCGCAAGTGTAAGCATCAAGTGTATTTCAGATTTGACTTTAATGTAGTGCAGGATTCGCTTCGTGTATTTAAAGGAAAGATTTATAATAATCACATAAGAATATCAGCCCTCGAAATAAAACTATTTTCTCTCGATGTTTCGAAGACTGCAATCTTCATAGTCAAAAATATAAAAAAAAACATGATAAAATCCAAAAAAAATATTTTGACTGCAACCTTTATAGTCAACAAAAAAAACCGGGATAAAAACCCAAAAAATAGCTATATTTCGAAGTCCTGTAAGCATAAGAAATCAATGTCAGCCCTGTACTAATATACTATGCCACTACTGGGTACGGGCCTCTTTTAATACTGAGAGGGATTAGACTTTATTCCGTTATGCTGGCCTAGTACGGATTGGCAGACTTCAGATATCCTCAAAAGGCTTATAAAGAACTTCTCAGATAGGTTTCTATACGATGTTTTCTTTCATCATTAAAGCAAGCGATTTATTACATGGAATACAATCACTACTTTAAAAAAGTTAGAGACACGTGTCCTTGGGTTTTTAACCTGCGGACATTCGTCTCGTCAGTCAGTTTTACTTGCAACAAGGCTATCGCCGCTTAATAATCAATTATAATTTTAAGATAATAAAAAATAAAAAGAAACACAAATCCCGACGTTATCCCAAAGAATTTAAAGTTCATTTTTGTGATATTAGTTGGTTGGGCAACCAAATAATACTCGTATCAAGTAAAACATGCCTGCATCTACAGCGTAGGACTAGTCAAATTTTAATGAAAATCAAATTAACCCCGCTTTCATAATCATAAAGCCATCCCTTGTAATAGTGGCTTAGAGAGAGATATGTCTAGAGGCAGCTTAATAAGGCACCCTGCGTCTAACCTATCTTAAGGGTCCCCGCTATAATCCTACACAGAACCGTACCTTAAACTAGAATGTAATGAGTCTGGGGCTGCCTAAGTGGTGAAATAGCTGTTGCCGCGGCTCGGTTGAAAATGTATATTTAAAACATAAAGAAAATTGATGTTTATGAAATTTTGTTTTATAATTCAATTACAAATAGGTTCAAGGTCTATTGGTTTTCTAGCATGAGCTAGTCTTGTTGTTGATAATTATATCAAGACTACCAAGATCAAACTCTCGCCAGTCAACGATTACCCAGGAGACGATTACCAACAAGTTCTAACAGCAACGAGTTCAAACAAGCCGGCATAATTTTGTCGACTGGCGAGGGGTAATCATTTCCCGTCATTCGACACTTTATTTGGACTCCACTCCACCCAACCTCAGGTGCAATGTTCAACCATCAAGGTCACTTTGACATGCCACTATAAAAAGTGGAGTCTATCGATCATTAACACTCGCATAGCCAGAAGAACGTTGCAAACCTTTAATAAGAATGACTTGGGATTGTAAAGAAAGGGGAAGGGCTTTTCATTAGGTCTCCAGTAATACCACTGATCGCCTTAAACGCAACAGAAAGTTTTTACGTTACTTTGTTGTGTGATAACGTTTACCATAAAGCGTCTAGACTTTAGAGTCTAAAAGTATCACGAGCTCATAACACAGGTCGACAAAAAAAAAATTGTTTTGTGTTTCTGTTCTAATGCTTGAATTCTGATTCCAAACATCGAAAAACACTCGGATATCCATTTTTAACTCTTAAAGTTTGCTTTTGTCTGATTTATGTTGATAAGTACGTTTTGAAGATTTTAATTGATTCTTATGAGCAATAGGCGGTAGCATTTTGATCATTTTAATTGCAAACTGTGAATTATGTCTGAACGGCAGTAGTGAGTGTTTACTAGTCTATTACTATTTAAAAAAAAGTATATTTGAGTTGTAACAACCGACTTTTATGTCGTACTTGGTTAGAAAATGGCACCAAGAAAGTGTAAACAGGATGTTGATTAATTCTGTTTTATTTGCGGTGAAATTATTGCGGTGAACTAAGAAGCAATAAATTTTCTTTGGCAACGATTTTGAAGCATTGTGAAGCCAATGACGCTTATTATAACCTCAACATACGGAATCAAGATAAGGAATGGGTGCCTCATGGTGCTTGTGATAATTTCAAATTGGAAAATATAATGTGAAAGTGAAACCAATAGTAGAGCTTAAATAAATATTGATGCTACCGTTACATATAAAGTTAGGGCTAATGAAGCAATTTTTGTAAGCTCTAGATCATAATTCTGAAGCTATTGAATATTTAAAGAGCTTTTTTCCCAAATTATCTGAAGCTAAAGTTAAAACAGGTATTTTCGTTGGACCACAAATAAATCAAATAATGAGCAGCGATGATTTCACAAAATTCCTTATTGCTTATGAAAAAATAATCCTGGAAGCGTCTGAAAGCAGTAGTCAATTGTTTTTTTGGAAATCACAGAGTCGACAATTCTGAAGAGTTCATTGAAACTATGCTTGAAAGTTTTAAATTGATGGGCTGCAGAATGTCCCATCAACTCCATATGCTACATGCTCATCTGGACAAATTTAAAGATAATATGGGTGCCTATTCAGAGGAGTGGGGAGAACGTTTTTACCAAGATGTGATGGACTTTGAACGACATTACTAAGGGCAGTACAACGAGAGTATGATGGGAGATTACATTTGGGGATTAATACGCACACAAACATAAAAGATCCATAAAAAAAAACATTTTTGAACATGATTTTTTGTTATTTTCTATTTGTTTGCTATTATTAGTCATAATTCTTGTATAAAAATGACTTTGATGTTCAATAAAAACTTTTTTTATCGTAATTTTAAATAAAATTACAGAGCAAGTATAAAAATATGTATGTGTTTTTTGAAACTCAGTAAAATTGCTCTAGTTTCTACAAAAGCAAATTTTGATCGGAACAGTTAGTTTTTTTTTATTTGTAACATAGGAGAAACCAAAATTTCACATTCAGGAGACAGACTCAAAAATCGTGTTGACCGGTGTAATGTATTACTATCTAAACGTTAAAATATTTCTGAGAAGCCAGTATATGCCATAATTTTGTAAAAAATGGCATCAAATCAAACAACTTTCAATAACAAAAGTTAAAAAGCATTGTACGTTTCAAAACCAATAAAATGCCAATTAATCTAGAAAACATATTTGAAACCTATTAAATTCTGAATGCTAGAAACCGCAAGCGAAATAGTAACAAAAGAAATGCTGAGTTCAATACTAGACCGCGTCTGCACACGACAGTCCAAACAGATTTATTCTTTTATTAAGTTTCAACGTCTAGCGAACTTGAATTACTGGAAATATCTATAAAATATGTTTGTTAAGCGTATTCTACGGTCTTGTGTACAAAAGTTAAGATTATCTACATTTTTATAGATTCATCAACATCATCAGCCGCAGGATGTCCACAGCTCAACATGGGCTCCCTCAAAGACTTCCCGATCCTACCTATTGGAAGCGACCCGTATCCAGCGACATCCTGCGACTTTTATGGGGTCATCTGTCCACCTCGTGGATGGAGGTCCGACGCCGCGTTTGCCAGTTCGTGGCGTCCACTCCAGAACCTTCTTGCCCCATCAGTTCTGCGAGCTATGTGTGTATATGTGCTAATCCGCTGGACTATGTCGGTGACATTTGTTCTACTACGGAATTTTCATTTCTGATTTGATCGCGTAGAGAAATACCAAGCATAGTCCTCTCCATAGCTCGCTGAGCGACTGTGAGTTTCCTTATACTTCCCATAGTTAAAGGCCACGTCTCAATGCCATATGTCATCACTGGTAACACACATTTCTCTTAAAAGTAGGGGAGGCCCATGCCCAGCTGTGGGACAGTATACAATACAGAGCTGTTAGTATATTATTTTCGTTAGTGTCTTTGACAAAAAAATCTCGGTTTCGTGTCCCTGCACGGAGATTTGAAATTTTTTCGTTGTTTTAAAAACATATATTAGTACTAGGCTGCTTCAATATTCTCAATATCAATGCCTCAATAATAAGTGAGTAGGCACCACGCAATCCCGGAAGGCCACCCCCACTACCCTCTAGAGACGCCCATACAGCAGTGTATACATAACCAAAAGTTTAATATAAAATAAAAAAATAAATGCTTACATAAAGTTTTTTAGACTCCACGCGAAATAATTAGGAACGTAGACGAACAAAGAACTCTTTTCCCGGATATGAAGTTCCCGTGGGAAATTCAAACATTTATTTAACTAGACGTTTACACAGTTCGGGTTTTAAGATTAAAAACTCATTGTTTTCAGGAAATCTTGATATAGCTTAAATTACTTTAAATAGATTTAAGAAGTCCTTCAAGCATTGAGAATTCCTCTACGCAGTAGTAAGTTTACCAAGAATTTAATTACAAAGCATTGCATTTGTTCTGCGTCAAAATTTTTATAGACAACAGATGTCATAATATGGTCTTGGAATACTATATAATGCCCCTAGCTAAGTTCGGAGCAATGTATATTAGATCTGTTTCTCAGTGCTATCGGCATGACGGCTTTCGCAGTGCGTAGAAATAGGGGTGCTGCGATTGACTAAAATTAAATTACAACTTTACTTCAGTTGGCTGTGAGATTAAAAAAACAAGTCCAAAGAAAAGTATGAAAATTCCGATACTATGAGTGCGCGCTGTACGTCCTCATAGTATTGTTGCCATGCCATTATAGTTGACGACTGCATGTAAATTATATTAACTAAAAATAATGTTTTTATAGTGCTAGTATATCATTATAATACTATGAAGATTAAAAGTAATTAAATAATTAAATTAAATTAATAAATTGAATTGTTACAATTAAAAATCTTAGTGATTAACATACTTACTGATAATAAGTGTTCAGCGGATTCGGCGTATATATAAAAATCATTTTCACTACATGCTGCGCAAATAAATTGCTCCTGGTCACGAGATTCGTAACTTAGAAACAATGTCCGTATGTTTTCAATGTAATTTAATTAATATTATTCATTTTAGATAGCATAATCCATGTACAAATTACTGATTATTTGTTACATCCGATTAAAGGATTGGAAATTAAATTTGCATGAAGCTGTTGTGGGCATGTGTATCTACGCTTACATAATCATTTTGTACCTGTTTTAACACTATTATAAGTTATAACAATATTATAATTTGTAACAACGCTCCAACTATCTCGCTAAACGGTCCTGCTAAACCGTTCAAACGATGCAATGCATTATATTAATTATATTTGTATTAACGTAACCAGTTTTTACTTTGATAAATGAATATTAGCCAATTAGGTTTTGCTCGCGGCTTCGTCCGCGTGAAAGAGGTTTTTGGGATAAAAGTCCCGCTATATATTTTCCAGGAATAGAAAGCCTATAGCTTTCCCAGGGTCTTAAACTATCTCCATACCAAATTTCATAAAAATCCGTTTAGTAGATTTTGAGATAATCGATAATATACAGACAGACAGAAAAGGGGACTTTGTTTTATAATATGTACTAGCTTCTGCTCGCGGCTTCGCTCGCGTGAAGGAGTTTTCCGAAATATTTTTTTTTCCGACTTACTTGATATGTATCATTATATTATGACCAAATTACTCAAAATCATTATAAATTGTAACCTATGTGTGATACAGGTTGATGTATAATCAATATTACCGTAAAGTTTCATCCAAATCCGTTTAGTAGTTTTTTCGTGAAAAAGGAACAAACATACATCCACACTCACAAATTTACTCATTTATAATATTAGTAGGATAGATATCACACAGTTTTTTTGAATCGAGAATCTTACTCAAAACTTACCCTTTAAATTCCACATAAATATTCATACCGATGTCATAATTAACCGATATTCGAGAGTGACGTTTAAGAAGCTTTGCGAAAGGCCTCGGAGCTAGCGCAAAATTGTTTATTCGTAATACACTTTACATAAATTGTGCCACCCCCGAAATGCTTCGGCAAATACTTGACGATAACGCAAAACCCCTTTTGGGAGAAAGTGTCTAAGCCGGGAGCCGCACACGGCGCCGTCTGCCGTGTGTCTTGATTTAAACTGATTTATCGAATTGTATTATTAGTTCAGTCTCGGGTTGAAGTATGTAAAAGATTTTGTTTTTGTTATTCGGTTATGTGAAACTGGTTCTTATTTAAATATATATTAATTTCTTAATAAAAAATTACACAATGTTAAATAAAACAGTTCATAAAAGATGCAAAATTTAATTTGCTCAACAACAGACAGGAAGTAACGTTAATTTCAAGACTTCAAAGTACAAAGCGAGTCTTTTACACTGCTTTTAGTTAAACGAAGAAAATTATAAGAAGAAACTGCCAATTACCGTTGATGCGTTCAAGCACTATGATTTAAATTAAAGTATAGTTGTATATTAAATCTGTTTAGCATCCATTACATGCTCGTCAACATAAACTTAACTCTTGTTGAGCAATTTGACAGATGCATTCCGTCGCATCTGTATGACCGATGGCGTTCATTACGGCTGAGTTATTACTTGTTCGGAGGCTTAATGGATTATGCACACATTAGTTTATCGCCGCACTATTTATCCGAATGGGACACGTGCTGTGAATGGGGCTGGTTGATTGGCCAATTGAAGCTGCCGTACACATTAAATCCATATTGTGGCTGTGTTGGAAAAATCGTAACGCTTATGTAGGCACCGTGCATGAGATACATTAATTCAATATTTTTTTAAAGTAATTACTATGACATAAAATCACAATAATTGGAATTGAAAATGTAAACATTGATTTTATTATGATTTTTACTAAGTGATGCTAGAGGTTCTGGTCGAGAGAAATAGCTTTCCCTGTATAAAATTCTTAATATTAATTATGTTCTGTAAATAGAAGTTTACATGTTAATTCAGGCGATGATCGTTCAATGGTTTTGGCATTTAGTTCTCATAAACATGGAAGCAATTTTACAAATGATCGTATTACTAATATTAGTAATATATTATTCATATTGAAAATATGTTAATATTTTGTGACATCAAAATGAAATAAATTAGCGGTGAATATTAGCTGATTTTGTTTACGACGAGCTAAAAGTTAAATAGTGTATTTATGAAGTTAATTGGAAAGGATAAAATACAAGCGCGTGCCCATCTGCGTGGAAATCATAATTTGTTTGATAATTAACGATAGAATGCATACAAATATTTATAATAATAAAACCAAATTGAAATGTTCATAAAATATGAATATTTGTTTAGAAATGAAAGGATAGTATGAATTTTGTTGTACAATTATAATCTAATTCATTATAAACAACAAAAAAACTAAATAACTCACAATCCCTCACGCCTTTTTTCCCGAGGGCGCCACTGTCCGCCCCTTCGGGAAAAAAGGCGCAACCGCTAAACCCATCTTTCGCCTTCCAAATTCCTTCAAATGATGTGATAGGGACCAAGTCTATTACCAAATCGAGCACAAATTCCAGAGTTGGGTCTGTTACATAGTAGAAAAACCCAGTGTTAATTTGCACGATCCTAGGGATCAAATCCGACAGTGCATACAACTACGCCACCAGGCACTAGACGTCTCATTATAAATTATATGTAATACATATACCCACAAAAGGCTGCATGATATAGAAACTATTCACTATAAAACTAATTTATTTTTGACAAAAGTAAATTGATTTTTGTAAACATTAAAAATAGGTTAAGATTACGTTTGTCATACTTCATTACTTAAGAATTAGTAAAAAATTATAAATTTCGAATATTATGTTTGCAATAAAAATATTCATCCTTTTTTGTTAATTAATGGTAATACTTTGACTTGTTAATTTATCATCCTATAGTAAGAAATACATTTACGGACTATAAAAACATTTCCGCTCTAAAATAATTTCGCTGACATAAAAATGCGGCGTAATCCAGTAAACAACGGAGTTGTGAGCTCCGAGCCTACATCAAGAGGGTGGGTACAGAAGGAATTTTTTGTCGCCGTCGCGTTCCCCCGCGCTACCCCGCCGCTTCCCCCCTTGTTTATCTAGCGACGTCTCCTCAATGTTTCACTACTACCAGTGATTTCACTTGCTAATCTCACCCACAAACTCTGAGCTTCCGTCAGTGAATCAAGCCTTTTATATTGGAGGCAATTTTCTTTTGTTGTGAGAATACGTGAAAATGTCGGATGCTTTTTAGGATATATTTAGATGTATGATACCAACTATGCCAGTTCTTTTGCGAATTTTGTATGTAATTTTGCCCTTCGGCTCTACACTTCTGCAAATTTCTATAGAAAGAGGAGCTACTGTATATTTTTGTTTGATATTTTTGTCATTTTTGCAACATTTTTCATTGATGCTCTGCTCCTATCGGTCTTTGTATGATGTTATAGCCTATAGCCTTTCTCGATATATCGGCTATCCAGCACTAGAAGAATTTCACAACCAATAGTTCTTAAGATTAGGGCGTTCAAACAAATTTAAACAGTGTTTTGTCACTATCTTTTTAAATTAGATTGAAGAACATAAACAGTGCCCCTAACACGAATTTACGCGTTATCTTATTGTGACATAAAGGTTTTAATAAAGCAATTTTTTGTATGGAAATTTGAACAGCACTCCTTGAGCGTATTTGGAACTAAAATAAGGAGTGAACATTGCGCGCGTGTTAAATTCGAGTAGGAAATAACGTAACCATGGTAACAGGCTAACCCTTATCAGGGGCCTTATTCTCTATCCCGCACGTTATTTAAACAGTGTGTAACAAGCACGGAACACAACGCATCATGTTTAGGACTATAGAAATTTGGCTTACAGAATACCATTCCATGCACATTTCTCGCAGATAACATGACACGGCCGCGTTACGCGTTTACACTATCATACAGAATAAGGGCCCAGACTGTCATCATGAGATACACACACACACAGCGGAAAGTAGGTGCACTAGCTGTGCCTACTTTGGGTATAAAAGGCGTGAGTGTATGTGTAACCATGGCAATGGTAAACTAAGAACTTAGGCAGGACCAAAGACATTAAACTATTCAGTTAGTTACAGACCGGACAACAGGACCAAATTTTTGCTCCAAAAGTTATTACCAAATCGTAATAAGTCGTTGTCGTATCTGAAATGTCCGTAGACAAGATGTCAAAAAATGTCCGTATGTCATAGCGTCCGTAGATATTAATATAAAAATTATATATTTACAGAACACATCCTAATATTCGCTTTAAAATCGTGCAAATCGCGATAGGGACAAATGTGAAGTATTTTACATTGGTGTTTTGCTATTTCACGGTTGATTGAGTAACCATCGCATGGGCGCAAAATTTATGTATGACAATCTTCCTAAAGTCCGCTCTATATAATCTTAGAACTCTTTGGGCAGGACAAATTTGTTTTTTGACGTATATTATTAGGGAACAGCCGGTAAACTTAAAATGTATGGGAATCAGCAGGACGTATTTGTTTTTTCACGTTTATTCTTATGGAACTATCGACAAATACGTAAACGTTAAATTACTCGATGCGATTACTATACGATGTTAGGTAGATTCGTAGTTCTAGATAACCATTGATTATTAATTTCTAGCCAAGAATACATGCTAAGGGTAAATTTACAAAATCTGCATCAAATCCAGCAGTTTGACTACGCACAACTCCATCGTATATTCGAGTAAAAAATATTTGCAAAAAATAATTTAACGCCCCTAATCCCAAACACGTTTTCAATATCATCCCGTAATTAATCATCGCGGAACATCCAGGATCCAGTTATAATTCCCTGGAAGCGGGGAATGGGGATTTTTTTTAATTTTCATGAAATTGCACGAGCGGTCTAGCAATGAATGAATTTTCTCTTCGTTATGCATAGAAATGGGCGAAATTTAATTTAAGCTGACTGGTTCGGGTAATTATTAGAATGCAATTAGCTAATTACCGATGCATGCATTCTAATTCGGTATTACGAATTTCAATTTGAAAATTATAGCGGAATTAGGACAGTAGAGTTGTGAAGAGTGAAATATTATATTTATTGAAAGGGGACTGACATGACACTCCACACGACCTGTATGTAAGTACTAATATGCATAAATGCGATCTGTAGATCCTTCTAATGGTAATTAGATTTTATATAAATTATGTCTCTCCCTCTCAGTAGTAGAGGAGGCCCGTGCTCAGCAGTGGGCAAGTATATACTACAGGGCTGATATTATTATTATTTATTATATAAATTATGAAAGGGGAAGCAAGGAGCGAGTGTGTGGGTGTATTTCGGACTGAAAGTGTTGACGCTGACAAGAATAATTCTATTAACTTAATATTAGTGGCATGAGGGTATGTAAAGTTCACATTATTTTTATTTATATTTATTTTACGCTTCTTTATTTTACATCTACGGATCAAGTAATTGATTGCTAAGTGTTATTTTAAAAAAGATAAGTATGTGGTTTCATTTATTAATGTCAATATGACCCTGTACGGCCTACCAATAACTTCCTCATAAAATATAATCGCCAAAAATTAACACATTGTAATAAAACTAATTAACTATGGACCCTTCCCTGGTACAGAGTTTGTGGCTTATTTTAAGCCAGGTGTCTTCTAGTATTCTATGGGCCGTATTATTAAATGAATCTCACTCTTGAGAAGAATCTCAAGCAGACTTTTAATGTATTTGATAAACAAACTGAAGCTGTTATTTAAGAGGCTGTTCTCAGCTAAGTCGATATCGTTTAAAACTCTGCTGTTAAAATCTGTTATGATACAAGGAACAAACACATATATACATCCACACATCCATCGTCACAAAGTTTCGCAATTATAATATTAGTAGGATTTAATTAAACTTAATTACAATATTAAACACAGAGTGCAAAAACGAAATAGGTAATATTTTATGCATAGCCGTAATGTACAGTCGAGTGAATAAAACAAACGATCCCGGTAATAAGTATCTCATTAAACGTAACACGTTAACATGCCTCGGAAGGATAATGAGGGCGTTTCTACACGACTGTACCCATGTTGCGTCTCCTCGAATTATTGCTTGTGGTTTTTGTATTTTTGTTTTCTATAGTAATTAAAATTTTGAACAATTATTTATGTTTTAGTAATATAATTTTGTTTTGTTGTTCTGAATATTAAATTCCCTTTTAAACTGACAAAGCATTCATACAAATGTGGTATTTAATTTAAATTTAAGAAATATAAACACGAATTTTCAAACAAGCTATAGACTTGAAACATGACTAAAATTATTTCCATAATAAATCCCCTTATACTGCCGTGCTAAGCGCAAAAGCAGTATGTCTGGGAAACTTCATTTCGAAATAATCGAAGTTTTGTAAATATATTTTTATAGTTTTGTTTGTAAAACTGAGATAGAGATACTTTTTTTAGGTTTTTTTAACAAGTTCTAAACAAGATACCTTTAGTTAGGTAAATTCATTGGATAGGTATTTCTTTAAGCTGTCTGACGACATAAAAGTCGAGATTTTGTTTTTTTTTGAGATTCCGCTTTTGAGTACAGGAATCATTTCTAAGTCTGCACGTCATAAAAGCTGCGTGTCAACTATGATTGAGTCAATGTTAGCATTGTATGGTGAACATATCTCTTTGTTAATATTTGCTAATTCTTTTCTCACGTGTTTTTTGTTTTTTTATAGTTTCCGTATCACCTTCATTTTTCACTTTGCTCTGCCCGTATTAAAAAAACGACACATCCCATGCAAATCACTAGATTTTACATTCGAATTATTGTAGAAACTAAATTTAATTCTATGTTTTGCTTATCCAATTGTCACTAATTCATTTCAAAACTGCTATTAGTATTTTCATATAAACAAAAATTATAATACAATATTGTTAATAACTTACAAAATATAGGAAATTATTTGATTAATTTTGCAATGCTTACATTGTAAAAATAGTGATCTGGATATAGTAAACCTATTTCCTAACGATAATAAGTAAATAAAATATTCCGAATTTTTAAGGGTGTTCGTAGATGTTTCCAAAAATAATAATATAAAAAAAAGTTATCATAACTATCCTTTTTTTAACTTAATTATAATTCTTTTGTTAAAAATAGTTTACGGAACAACAAAGTCTTATTGTGAATTTAAGATGAATGTGTCGTTTCCTCAAAAATCCGCCTCGTAAATTACTCTAGGACAAGACTCATAAAACAACCGCATCCCACAGAATTTAAGTAATTAAGTCGGTGCTTTATTAAATAGTATATAATTAGCTGAATTATAACATTAATTGCGAAGACTTGATTTACATTCCCTCGTATAACCAGGGGCGGGAGTCGAGACGCCTCTACAATCGTCAATGCGAATAGAAAACAAAAGATGTGAGACTGATATAGTAGGAATAAACTTACCGATCTACCTGGTAATTTATTGGTAAGATTTGTAATTAGCATGGGACTATGTAATATAATAATAATAATATCAGCCCTGTATTATATACTGTCCCACTGCTGATCACGAGCCTCCTCTACTACTGAGAGGGTTTAGGCCTTAGTCCACTTTAGTGTACATTAGTAGGCTTAGTGCGGATTGATAGACTTCACACACCCTTAAAATTCTTATAGAGAACTTCTCAGGGGCACGATTTACCGGTATAGATTTCAATTGTTATAAAGTATTAAATAGAACACTAAGACGCAATGTTAAACTATCTTTTGCAGCTCTCGAGTATCTCGGAAAAGAAAACCCGCGTAAGTCCTATATTTATCGGGAATAAAGTCTATGTCACTTTTCAACTATAAACTATCAATTTCTATGCAAAATATCGTTTATCGTACGCCGCGTGGAAGACTATATCATAATAAGATAAAAAAAATCTTCACACAAAATATCTCTTCACAAGTATATCTCAATAGACATTCGCCCACTTTTCACCTATGTTTTTCATTTACAAAGCAGTTGAATTCTCTGAAAAATCGAAGGTCAGGCGGGATATCTGATGAACTATTTTTGTGGAAGAAAACAACGCCACGTGTCAGAATACCGATTGAACAGAATTTGTAATATTGCACCGAATAAAAGATTTATTTGTAGTGATTTATTTTTAGATAAAACCCTTTTTGTTTAAGGTCGAAATAGCAAATTAAAAAAAAAAAAGAAAGGTTAGCCTTAGTTTTCGGAGCCGACCAATAAGCTCTAGAGAAGTAACAAAATATAATAATATTGTAAACTAAATGATTGATTGATTTTTTCCTAAACGAATTTCGGCCACAACGTCCGATCTCTATTGGCCAGATACTCAGGAGAAATTATAGTGCACATATGTGTGAAACTGGTGCACTGGTGGTGCACTCTCTGTTCAGTGGTTGGTGGTGCAATCCGACATGACCTTCGAGAGATCAGGCGCAGGATCAACGGCTCTACATGCTTTCCGAAGCAAGGGGGTATCACACCGCCAACTTTCTAACTCCGAGCTGAGTCTAAGTATTTTTTTAAGATGGAAAAACTCAGTCACAATAATTTTGGTCCGGGCCGGGATTCGCACCTATGACCTCAGCGCGGTAGTCGTACTCCTACTGCGTACAATTACAACTACGCCACCCAGGCAGTTGAGGCGTTCTAACTAATTTATTACTAACTAGCTTGGCTCCGCCCGCGTGAAATACCTTTTCCAGGATCAATATTTTCCTAGTATGAAAGTAGCCTATAGTATTCAGGAGTAAAGTAGCTTTATTAGTGTTAAAAATTAAAATAGGTTTAGTAGTTCCTGAGATTAACGCATTCCAACAAACGAAACTTTTTAGCTTACATATTAGTACAAATGAGAGAGGTTGAATCCTTCAAACACGCTTACGTAGTGCAAGTAGTAGTTTCATTTTATTGAAGAATTGAAAGCGGTGAGTGTGTTACCGCAGCTAATGAACATAAGTTATAATAACCATATAATTTCATTATTAAATCTTGTTTGCAAAACTACAATATTAAGTACGTATGTAGTTCATATACTCCTATATGTAGACATAGCAGCAGGGTTCGTAGATATTGTCGATCTTAAGGAAAGGAAATGATTTAAAAAGGATTTACGCATCCGTAGTCTAACTAACGAGGACGGCTAAAAAATTAAAAGTATTCTACTTTCAGTCCCGCATGAACATTCACCTAGTACGAGACTTTCCCGCCCTCACACCCACCACTACAACCCCTGTAAACCAGGATCAGCAGTGGCACGCATTATGACACCGAGCAGCCAAACTCGGCGAGTCTCAGGGAAAACTACTATGTCATTATCCCGCAACGAAATTAACCAAATAGAAAGATAGGGAGGAGTTGGAAATATTAATTGTCCACTTCCCTCCAGAGCAATGCGGGTGACAAAATCATGATGTAAGGAGGCGATTTAACCTCAAGGATAGGGACGTTTACAACTAGATAAGCTAGTTATAAAGCACCACGGATAAAATTAAATGAAAGGGTCCTATCACATGAGCTGTTAGATTTGATTACAATAGGCATGGCAAAAACGCCGGAAAGCACGGAAATTCCGTCTAGTCTCAACATGGTCCATGTAGTATACAACCCCAGATGTTATTTGCATACTGTTTAACATGATGTTGCGCTCTTCATGCCAGAGACCACACTCCCAAAGTACGTGATGAGCAGATTGTTCAATCTCGTAACCAGGTGTAGAGCATGGGCACGCAGGAGATTCATCTAGTAGACAAAACTGTCTACACAGCTTCACTGTTTTTTGTACGTCCACGGCAAAGTCACCCCACTGCTGCTGATGGTAAGTGGAGTGGGGACTAATAGAATGTCCACTGATGAGAGATCATTACCCCTCGGCAGTCGACACAATTATGCCGGCCTGTTGGAACCAGATGTATACAGACTGATCCTGGAATTCGACTCACTTACGTGGGCTACTATGGCAGGTTTTAAAACTTTGTGTACGATGGTCGCTATCCAAGCGGATATAAAATATATCCTACCACCAGCTCAGAAGCTTAGAATCTGTGTACAAGTTATTCCTTATACGCTAACGTGTTGAAGTGTAAACAGTATTGGGGGATTCCCTTTAGATTATGGAAAGTTGACTACATAGGGAGAAACTTGGAATTTGGGTTTCGTAATCACGTGGGGGTATTACTAACCAATAATATTGAGTGGAAGGAATATAGTCTTCGATCATAAAACTTGTTTCTGTCCCTTGATTGATAGTTAGGCAGTCATTCAAGGCATTTGTTACAATCTCGCCACTCTTCCAGTAAAACTCAGATAGATTATGGATAATGTATCAGAATTTAATGAAGATTTAAAACGAATTAAGATAATGTGCCATTCTTGACGTGTAATGTGTTTGAAATAAAACTATTTTGCGGATTTTATCGCGGTTTTAATATTTGGCGGACAAGTCCCCTTCGTGAGCACGAAGGCTGCAAAGTCTTCGAAACGTCGAGAGAAATTTATATTCATTCAAAATAATGTGTTTGTAAAATAATATTGTTTTCTTCTATAACTCCAAATTTAATACGTCAGATCCAACAAAATATGAATATAATATCTTATGTAAACAATTTGTGTACATTACTTTTTTAATTATAACATAAACTATTGCCTGGACACTGCTTTCCCTTTCTCCTGTTTTTATATCCATCCCTTCGTTGTTTGGAAGAAATTGCCTTAAGCGATAAGACCGCCATTTTACTTATTATATTTTCCCTAAATTGAAAAACTCCTGTGCAAAAAAGAGTGAATTAATAAATAAAAAAGTCAAGAGAAAAGCATAATATTATTAATATTGCCTGTGAATAGAGATACCACGACCCAGAACTACGAATTATATGGCAGGGTTCCATTACACTACAATCAGCGCCTTAAAACAATAAGTGTTGATTGTTGACCCATGCCAGATAATTAAATTGGCTACAATGTTTAATATAATTCAGTAACACATTAAGTATATCACCGTCCTGAAATTCTCATAATTCCAGAAGAATTTCCATTACTTGACTGGTCTCAAAGGAGAGCAATTGGAGGTTTTTTCACCCTCAGGAATTTCACTCACTCACAAAACATTAGATGAACTATCACCTAATGGTTATTTTGGGAGACAGCTGTATGAATCCCTCCTAGCCAAATTCGACCACGGTGGCCAATCACAATAAAGATCAGCCAGATACGCAAGAGATATAATAGTGCACAAGTGTGCGCAATACACAGGTGCACTCTCTGTTCCTTTACTCTCCTATACAGACAGACTGTCGGGGGGGAGACAAGCTCAGGTATACATACTATAGACAAATACGTCTAAATCGTGATCTACTCTAAACTTGCATGAAAACAATCCGTCTAACACTTTCAGGTCATTTATCATTCATGTTTGGTCTCAGCATTTTAAGTCTATAATATAAAAATATTTTACGTAATGAATAATTGCCAAGGAGGAATAAGGATATAACTTAATCAATAATAATTATTGCAATTTCAAAATTATGAAAGCTTAAACTGCAGTATAATAACATAGCTTTCAGTTTTATCTAGCTTTTATATTATTTATTACAAGTGTTCAGCTTTGTACGCAATAATAACATTTTAATACATTACATTAAGAACGTCATTGCATGCAGTAGAATATTTTGTGAAAAGTCTGTAAGATTTCGTAGAGATGCTGTAAAGAACTTTATGTCAAGTTACCCTCAATTTTTCAAATCACAGTTGTAGCTTACACAATTGGGCATCTTAATATTTTACGTTACTTACGCACGCAGTTATGATATAAATGAAAACGAGTTATTAATAACATCCCCCGCGAAATGGACCTTCACCGCATTTTCCAAAAAGCGCAGCGAATATACAAAAACGTTAATAACAACCCCCAACGTTTGTCTCGTTCGAAATATCTCGTTAATAAAAATAATACATACACACGCATTAGCAAGGATGCACAACACTGCACAACACAACACAACACTACACACCGTGTACAAACATGTTCCGAGCTATGTACTTTTGGAAAATCACATTCGGACGACGTATTCTCTCGACGGTCTGGTGTGACTGGCGCGGCGGAGGGCAGCGGGCGGCGGGCGGCGGGGCGCGGAGGGGCGGCCGGGCGCCGTGCGGCCGCCACCCCTCGCCTAACAACCCCCGATCCACTATCGGAACCAAGTTTATTTTTCTACTTTGCCATCGTCCACTTATCTTTACCGAGTAACGTTGTGATAAAAAGTGCAATTAGAATTGATTCAACATACGCTTTCAACGAATCAATGCTTTAATTAAACGTTAATTAAAATATTTTAGTTTTTTTGAGTAAGTGTGAGCCTTTCAGCACGATGAGTTTCTACGTCATACTATTGTATTTAACTGTTTGGTGGAATATAATAGTTACACATAGTCAAGATCTACGTTGAACTTACACACAATACCAAGCCCCGAATTTGGCGTTCATATGAACATTAGGCTGGTTGCGACAAACCCAAATCTTCGTCCGCTGCAATGGAAGGTACCAGCTTCTTTGCTCGGCGATTCTCAACGGACGTTTCCTGTTTTGAAATAAAAATATTTACGGATTTTATCGCGGTGATGATTATTTTCTAACCCTTTTTGTTTTTCTTTAAATAGGTATTACGTCTTGTAAACATTATACCCGTAATGTTACCGTATGATATTTCTCTTCATATGTATAGTAATTTCTAAATTATTTATAGAACAGTCGCTACTTATGATAGATTTGATTTGTATGTGTAATCGGTTCAACACCGATCTTTCCGGTTTTCATTACTTATTCTAGCTGACAAATAAAATAAGCTGATACTTGAAAAATGATAGGGAAATATTGCCACTTAGATTATGAACATTATGTTGGATTAATATGATGTTTGGCCATTTGTGGAAAATTATATGCAGATTGAGATGCAAAGTCCCTTAACCGAGCCCTTAAGCAGTTTGATGATATTACTTCTTTCCTCCTCTCCCAAACGCTTCCATACCTTTTATAATTTTCCTTTTCTAAATTCGTTGCAGTTGCTACACCCTCACCAGCATCCCATTGATACAAGTCCTAATAGTAGACACAGCTCGTCAAAAAAGTTTAGTAAAATCTTCAAGAACAGTTTACACTATCATGGATGTAGAAGCTTGAAATTTATTCAGCAGATACCTTTTACCAATGGACATAAATATTTTATTCAACAAATATCTATTGGTTTTAACCAAATAAACAAAACATATAAACATTGATGTCAATAAAATCCTGATAACATTGCTAAAAGCAAACGGTCAGCTGTTTTAGAGTAATGGATAAACGTGCAAACGCACTATAAATCGCACGCTGTCCCACGGGAATTAACTGTATGTCCAGGATAAAAAATGTCCTCTATTTAGTTCTATCGGCTTGTTGTAGAATGTTTAGCGTTGGAATAGATACAGTTTCTGGGAACATATATGAGTCTTATTGATAATATTGCTTTGCGGCAAAGGTAAAAGAAAATGGTGGAACCTGAGGAGTATTTCTTTGTCGAATTTCAGTAAGGTTTTCATTGTATGCTAGATGATGCTAGAGAGCTAGTTACATGGAAGACATCTCTTGACATAAAAAGTGGACTATAAGTTAATCCAGGACATAACCTGACTTTTTTAGTAGGCAGCGGCTTGGCTGCGCCTCTGACATTGCTTTAGTCCAAGGGCGGCGAATGCTGCTGACCATCAGGCGGACAACTCGCTCTGATACCCACTAACGTAGTAAAAAAAATAGCTGTGTGACTAATTGATATCTAAACACGTTTAGTGCTGCGTCTACCGGTGGCGAAGGGTACAATTTTCAGAAAGGGACCTCGACACAACATATAGGTCCTGATATGCATAAATGAAGTCTACAAATCGTTGTTGTAATAATTAGTTATCACATGAATTACGAATGGGAAGCCGGTAAGAATCGGGTTTTATGGAACCTTCGCTACTGGCGTCTACTTCTAAAAATCAAAGTCTTTCGCATTTAGAATATTAGTTAGATAAGAAGTTAAATAGGACTAACTCAGCGGTATACTCATATATTTTATTACGTTACATTGCTTGCCTAAAACATAATATACTTATTTAACTTGCTATTCCTAATAAAATTGCTACTATATTTATTCAAAACGATGAATTAGGGCAGAATGTGAAGGTGTATGAATTCACTAACGAGATTACTGAAGAGCTCAAAAGAATACATAATAAATCAGAGCTCATAAAGTAACCTGTCTTAAGACATTAAAGATAAAAGAAAATTAAGGCTTAACGGTACTAATGAGCTACAACACGAATACTAAATATTAAATGGTAATTACAGAACTAATTTTAGCACGCTTGCTTAACTACCACGGCTACTTGTGAACGTTTAAATATTCCATGTCAGAACTCGAGATATGCTGGCCAAGTTCATAATTTCTCTTTCTGTGCTTTGTTATTAGATTGGTCAAATGGACCTTAGACTGGAAATTGTGTGAGATTTCGAAAATTCTGAGTGGTGTTTTGGATTTTTTGAGGGATGTGTTTGTATATAATTCTGTAGTTTGGATACTAGTTTTGCCTGCGACTCCACCCGAGTTAAAAACTTTTGGTCTATATTTAATTGATATAATAGGTACTTATACATAATTATAGGTATTTTACATTTAAATCGAATACGAATTTACCGACTCAAGTCATTCCTGCACTAAGCCCGAAGAGTATTGTGAAATAAAACATTATTTTCCAAAACACGAACAAATTCGTACGTTCTGTACTGACTTGTAGAATTTTGATAAATGATACGTAACGGCTCAACTAGGGTAGACCAGAACGGGTGTTGCCATGACTACTGGCAAATATGGCGGCGGTTCGTGAGCCACTGTTGAACTGCGTTCTGCTTCCATGCCGGCCGAACATCAAACGTTTGTTATTCAAAGGCGTATACGCAGCTATTAAAACATGGATTTTTAAACATAAGCACCATTGTTTATAAGTGGGATCGACATGTTTTTTTTTAATGATGAGATATCTCTGATGGTTAGCTCCAATACTGTAAACAGTAGCTATAATTTAACATTAATTGAAAGCGAATTTAAGAAGTTTCAAATAATCCGTCTCAGATTGATGTGAGGTAATTAAAGTATAGTAGTAAAAATAACAGGATACAAGAATGAGCGATTGACATCACGCGTCTTATAAAAATATATGTTCTTAACACGGAATAAAAGTACAAACCAAGCTTTTTTTATACGGGTACGCGAAAATGAAAACACTGCACATGATGGTAAGTGGAGTGAGGTTTAATAGAATGTCAACTGATAAGAAAGATTACACCTCAGGAGTCGTCACTATTATGCCGGCCTGTTAGAATATCATAAGCTGATCTCGGAACGCGATATAGTGGCCGCTATCCGGGCGGATATTTTTTTTTTTTTATTTATTTAAGGTCAGCCAACAGTTGTTTACACATCTCATTACAAACTTAAATTATTTGGCACCATGAACATGTGCAACAGCCACTTAAAGGCTAACACAACATGCACAAATAACGGTTGAAATATATCTTATTATCAGCAAAAACAACCAAGTGTACTAGAATGCCTACAAGTGTGGTAAAATTGGGCTCAAACCCGTCCATAAAGGTCATTTTCACATTGCATTACTAAATGAAACTGTATACTCGTCTTCACCTTTGCTGACATTGTGCCAAAAATCAGCCATTAATAAGGAATATTTTCACAAAATCCTGGTTTTAGTTTTCTGATTTTTTGATCATTTTGTAGTTTATTTCTGACTGAAAGTATGATGTCGCCACTGCAACGATTTCTCTTAGAGCAGAAGTAGTGGCATTACGATGCCTCATAATAAAATTTACTTTTTATTAATATTTATTTGTTCGAAACTTACACTTTTTTATTATACAATTGCAGCTCAAGTAAGTTATTGTAAAGTGTTATTTCCAAGTATATAAATATGTGGTTACATTTAGTTACACAATGTCAAAATGACCCTGTGGATTAAATGGAAACCCCTTAACGCTAAACCGTTCCGGCTCGATTAAGTAACAAACAGACTCGTCGATATGCGGTACGTATATATAAACCTGCTTTGAGGATATTTTACCCTAATCACCGAGCACTTAACCCTAAAATAATTTTAATTTTGACATCTAAATCATCAAAGCCAACACTTAATTAACATTTTCATTGACAATGATGCAGTTAGTCGCATTTAATTGCAAAGTACCAACCCCAAATTCACCCCCAAACAGTTACTGCGCACGTGCGGACTTATCTACCCTCCGAGGGTTCTTAAGGGATGTCATACGGGGCTTCGTCAATGGGGTGTGCGTAGTCACGCGAACACCCTTCGTCTTGACAGATGTTCGCTTATTTGGGGTGCTTTTTTTTTCTAAACGAAGTCTTGGCAATGACACGTTTTTGCTATTGATTGTACTGATGGAAGGATTTTTTATTTTCTGATATTTGGACTCGTTTGTACATACGTAGAAATGTAATACTCATTAGGCAGTAAGTAAAATTGCCAAGGCAGAGCATTAGTACTATAATTCTGGCTGACATAACAATAAGCTTCCCTTCAAAGATTGCTAGGGCATGAACAGCAAGCGAAGCGAACCGCAGTTGAGCCTCTGACTTCAGGGATAAAGATCTGATCTTATTAATTGAATACGAACGTTTTACGCTTCTCCGTGCTGTGGGCTCGTTCTATATAACCTATCCCGTAAACCTCTACCGTACAATGCTCTCCTAGTACGCAGCATCAGAGTATTTACGGATTAAAAACAGATTTTGTCAGAATGTCTGCTCTACTGTGAGATGAACGCGTTGTGTAGTTTGCAGTTATGATACATGTTCGACTTGCTTGTATTTTATTGGTGTTATTCTAGATCACGATGTTTAGGTAAAAGGCAATCATACCAATAAATTATAATATGATAACAACGTAAGTTTTAGAGCAATTGTGCTCTTCACACAAGTTTATAAGCCGACCAATAACAAAAGTCACACTCTATGTTCCCAATAGTAATAAAATGAATATTATCTTCATTAGTTGTTTAGTACGATAATTGTGAAATAAAATTACTTGGAACTGGTGAAATAGGCCCTTATTGTCATTTCTGGTTCTAAGGATCCATCGACACGTACACGACAAAACCGTTGAGCAGTGGTTACATTTTGCAATGTGGTCGATATAAAAATTGTATGAAAATGAATAGTTCCATTCACATAGAACATATTTTACTGCCGAATGCAACCACGTGGGCAATATCGTCCACATTGCATCCACAACGAAACCACAGTTCGCTGCGATGTGGTGCAGTTGTGGTACGTGTGAATGAACGCTTAGACGAACGATCCCTTGGTTGTTTTCCTCTTCCAAAAATCTGTGGACATCGTGGCGCATCGTGTTTGATTCCTAAATATTGTGTGTTTGATTCCTAAATATTGTGTGTTTGAGACCTGTTTTCTGAAACTATATAGAATTATGCGTGTAGTTCTTTTTTGTCTTGACAGGCTAAACACCTCACAACTTGATAAATATTATAACTTTTTGGTTCTGTTTTGTTTTATGATTGTAAAGAAAATGTCATGTAGACCAACCAACTGATCGTCGGTCGACAAGTATTGTCATCTATATGGAAGAGATATAACGAGTCAGTAATTACTGAGAGCTGGCATAAGACAAGTATGCCATGTAATAAATAATATATGTCACCACTTCGATCGCTGGAGCTATGCCACGTTGCCACACTTGTTAGTATTATTTATTTAAGCTATTTATTCAAGCCTGGTGTAATATACATCAAACAAAATCGAAACATTGTCAGTTTACACTCAAACTTAGAAGCGGATACATTTTATCTGAATCCATCTAGAAGTTTCAACAGAATCATGAACTCCTCCCAGGCAATCGCTATAAGTAACCAATTACATAGCACCAATTTTCTTTCAAGAGCCAGGGTTCAATTCTGTATTTACGGGACAATACGAAGAGTTCAATAAACTGAATGGTATCGCATATGTCGCCTTCTACAGTCTACTTGACAGGGCGACCAATTTTACTTTTCGGGGTTCCGCCTGCAATTTGTCTAGCAAAGCCTACGACGTTTGTCTATCTTTTCTGTATTTGATATCTGGGTTTGATCATCGGGTGATAGTATTATTGTAGTATTTCCTCGAATGGCATAACAAATAAATGAAACTAAAACTATAATCTAGGAACGTCTCTTTACAAAATTATGGTTTTCAGGGTTTGGTTTTAGCTCTGTCGCAAGAACGGTGATATATAATAGAAATAATTATAAAAACCAGCGAAATGTATGTTGAGTTTTCAGTTTTTGGTACAGGTACGGAACCTTTAACACGGACCCGGCTCGCCCTTTGTCGGTTTTTTATACCTTTTTATTTCTCTCTCAAAACAAGGCTGGAACGAACAAATGAATTGGTGTTTGTGAAAACAGCCAGTTTTTAGAATAACCCTTTTGTTTTGTGGACATTTTTTAAGGTTTTTGAAATAAAACGTATATGGCTTGGAACTCTACGAATTGTTTTTTATTTTAGGACATGCTGGCTATGAAGGGAATAAGGTAATGAATATTTGAAAAGTACATCGGTAGCATTATTTGAATTTTATTAAATAAATGAAATGATGACATATTATAATAATTAGATTGGTTCATTTATTATTGGCAAACGTAGCGTGGGGCGCCCTCTGACAAGATGGCGGGACGACTTACAGAAAAGGGCAGCGACTGGACGCAAATTTTTTATTAAAATTATTTTTATGAATTAACAATATAATTGACGACAATGAAATGAAAGAATCAATCCAAATCCATAAAATTATTAACTGCCTCGGTAGCATAGTTGTATTGCGCGTGTTGTACGCCGCTATAAGTTTCTGGATTCAAATCCCGGGGCGAGCAGGTATTAGGATTTTTTCACTCGGTATCATCTCACTATTACAACACAGGACCAAACACATGATGAAAAGTCAGTGTTCTGGTTACATCCGTGCTTACCTTTTCAGAGACAAAGGCGTGATATATGTTTGTTTTTGCTTTTTGAAATAACCGACCAAAGTAGACCTGCTCGTCCATTAGTACAAACAAAACAAAAATACACATCACGCATTTATCCTCGAAAGGGTATTTAGAGACGCAACTAGGGCACTCACTTTTTGCCAAGTGTGTTTCGTCCCATTATGTCATAGGGGCCGAGCCTATTGCCATATCGGGCACAAATTTCAGGCTTGTACTGAGCAGAAAACCCAAATATAACATTGCCCGACCCGGGATTCGAATCCAGGACCTCAGTGCTGCCGTACCGCGCATATAGTACAACTACGCCACCGAGGCAGTCCATTAGTAGTAAAAATATAACAAAATCTCATGCATTGTGCTAGACCCTGACAGCATTTCGTCTGATAGCTGCAATTTGGTCTGCCAATAGTTGAACACAGAAATAATAACCCATTTTGCGAAATGGTCTTTGTAGCGCAATGGATCATTTTAGTTTCGTACTTTAATGTTATATCTGTTCCTTTAAAATTCAAAATATTGTAGTTGCGTTATCTTTTTAATTTATATACAATCTTAGAGTTTGCCTCCAGTTCCTCGTGAATAATTTTTTTCTGGAATAAATATTTTCCCAAAATAAAAAGTAACCTATAGCACTTAGGAGTAAAGTAAATTTCTATTTAATTCTTAAAATCGGTTTTTTAATTTCTGACATTTGCGTGTTCAAATAAACTTCAAATTTATATATTAGTATAGACTTTCTCAAAACATTCATTACTCAAACATAACTCGTCTGATTACTAATTATTATTACAAAATGTGTGGAAAAAGTGGTGGGTATCATCTATTAATTTTGTAAATCTTGATTAAGTATGCTGTACCCATGCAGCTGTTTTAATTTTATTTTTAATAAATAAAAAAGGGGCGATGGCGCAGGGCGTCTTCGCTATTACACTAATAATTACATATTAGAGCCACGGTGAGACATCGACTGAATATTCTTAAATCACACGTTGGTATCGACGCAGGTATGGAACACGAGCCCTCTAATCTAGAGAATGTTCTATCGCCCTTTTTATGCTACTACTTGGCAGATTACCTTTAGAAACTAATCAAAGTAAAATTGATTAGTATACATTTGTACTCTATCATGTCTCTACTGCACATGTTTACTGACGCGGCGTGACGCACAATACAACGCACGCGAAAATATCAATACATATGATTACCAATAATTAAAACTCAGTGCAGCTACAACCGCGGACTTGAACACATAACTATAGAAGAGAGGAATTGCCAACTTTGACTTTATAACGTAACAACATAAATAAACAGTACTACTCCGTCTTCGGTGATTTTACTCTACGCACTCAAACAACATCGAAAGTCAAGTGTGCAAACTGTACATTAATAGTAAAAGTGTCGGATTTGCTTTAAAAAAATATCATACTTCGCCACTGCAACATTTGTATCTCAGTGTGGAGTCAGGCTTGTACGATGGTTGGATGTATTTACAGAGGATTAGTGAAGTTTCTTCGGATGTACCGTCCGCCGCCATTGTAAACGAGTTGAAATAACTGTTTATCTTGACATAAGCATATTCCCAGCTGTCAATGCTCTGTTATTCGGTTTACTAAAACGAATTTCACGATGGATGCTCAATGAAAAGCTCTGTTTCAACACTGCTTTGTAGATATATAATTTAACAAACATTAAAACAAAAACTAAAAACTATTTAAGCGGATTTTATCGCGGTTTTTTTTTTTTTTTTTTATATTATTATTTTCTCCCGACGTTTCGAAGACTTTGCAGCCTTCATGGTCACGGGGGGGACTAAGGTGTTGTTCATCCGTAAAGTCAAAGTTACAATATCTACCTACATTTTTTAAATATACAACTTTTTAAAATTTTATCTGTTGACGGTCCGATCTACGCAGAATGAGCTCACAGTGTCTTGAGGTCTGGCAGCCGGTCTTTTGGGATCCGATTTAATTAAATGTAGAACAGGATCCCAGGCTTGTGCAAGCTTCCAACCATCTTCCCTATTGAAATTTGGGTGTTTTTTAATTTCAATAGCCTCGCGAATCATCCTAGGCAGGAATCGGTGTTCTTTGGCAAGGATTTGTGGCTTGTCTAATCGCAAATAATGATTGGAGCCTCCTTCAGAATGTTCAGCGACTGCAGACTTCGTAGAGCGTCGGTGTTTCACGTCAGCTATATGTTCTTTTACGCGGGTCCCT
This sequence comes from Manduca sexta, assembly GCF_014839805.1. NCBI lineage: Eukaryota > Metazoa > Arthropoda > Insecta > Lepidoptera > Sphingidae > Manduca > Manduca sexta. The sequence goes on along the minus strand of NC_051138.1, from coordinate 794,794 downwards.
ATATTTCTTTTTGTTTGTCCTATATAAGAGAGGCCACAGTTGCAGTCTATCTTGTATACACCCGGTTCTTGCAGAGGTATATGGCACTTGACAGGTGGTAAAAATTGACTAATCTTCTTAGGCGGCTTGAAATAGGTTTTTATTGAAGCACGCTTCAGGATGTAGCCAATCTTGTCGGTGACTCCTCTCACATATGGTAGTACAACCGGAACACGTTCAACTGTGGCTGGTTTCACTCGGTCTCTGTGACGGCGGCGTGGAATTTGGAGCTTGTTGTCTCGCAGTACTTGCTTGACATGTTGTAGCTCAGCGGCCAGGTGTTTCTCGTCACAGATTCCTCGTGCTCTCTGAAACAATGATTTGCCCACGGTAGCTAACTGTTTTGGATGGTGGTGAGATTCACCGTTCAGATATTTATCAGTATGGGTCTGTTTCCGATACACAGTATGACTTAAGGTCTGATCAGGATTACGAATGACTAAAACATCCAAGAAAGCAAGAGATTTGTTGTGTTCTAACTCCATAGTGAATTGGATTTTATTATTGATGGAGTTAAGGTGATTTAAAAATGCAGATACTTTGTCCGATGGTAAAATTGTGAAAGTATCATCTACGTACCGTTTGTAAAAACCTTGGAGAGACCGGTGATGTTGTCAGGGCTGTCTCCTCGAAGTCCTCCATGAATATATCGGCGACTACCGGAGATACAGGGGAGCCCATCGCTACACCCTCTACTTGTACATAGAACTGATCATTCCACAACATATAGCCAGATGTAAGGCAGTGTTGGAGTAGTTCTGCATATTCCACAGGTATGTTATTATCTACTAACTTCTTAGACACAATTTTGATGCAATCTTGTAATGGTAAGCTCGTGAAGAGAGACTGGACATCAAAACTGACCATTGTTTCATTGTCAGCTAACTGTAGGTGTTTAATGTCGCTGACAAATTGGTATGAATCCTTCACAGATGCTCTAGTGTTTCCTCTGAGGGGTGAAAGCACTTTTGCTACGTGCTGAGCCAATCTGTAGGTTGGTGTGTCGATCTGACTCACAATGGGACGTAGTGGAGCATTTAACTTGTGTATCTTCGGCAGTCCATACAGTTTAGGCGGTTTTGCACACGAAGGAACGAGTAAGTTTACGTCGAGATTTAATTTATCGGAGTAATTTTTATTAAAGTGCTAGTAGCCTTCAATATCTTGTTAGTCGGGTCTGATTTGACTATTCTATACGTGCTTCCATCCGATAAAAGTTGTTCCATTTTATGATTGTAGTCTGACGTATCCATTACTACTGTCGCATTCCCTTTATCTGCACGGAGAATGGTAAGGTCTTTCCTTGATCGCAAGTTCTTCAAAGCGATATATTGATGTTTTGGAAGATTTGGTTTCGGCATTTTCTTTTGACGCAAAATTGACGAAATGTCTTGGCGTATTGCCTCCGAATCTTCCTTTTTTATATTATTCATGAAAAGACTGTTCTCAACATTGCAAATAATGTCTTCATACGGCATCCTTCGTGGTGTAACAGCAAAATTTAAGCCTTTGGATAAAACCTGAATTGTGTTTTCGTCCAATGTTTGTTTTGACAGATTTATCACTGCGCGTTGTTCATGGTTGGCGCAGGAGTGTATGTTATCTATGGTCGCGCACGTTCCATTCCTACACTCGGTGTTCTTAATATTTTTGGCATTTAATTTTGATGTTAGTTTATTATATTTTATTATGTGTTTATTTTTGCATTCATTATATTTAGAAGTTTCGCGCTTATTTAAGATATCTATGCAATTTTTAAAATCAAATGCTGATAACTCTGTCTTTAGTTCATTGGATAAAATCTCAACACAATTATTTATGTAATGAAGGTCGGATCGTGTTCCATGTATGGTAGCTCGTAACAGTTTTATACTCGCCTGGTTTAGAATTTTAGCGCTCCCTCGTATGTTTTTCTTAGGTGATAGCTTTACACACGTAGGGATGAGATTGTGGTCACGACATCTCTTCAAGAAATTCAATGATGTGCTGAATCTTGCGCGCTTGGTTTTCAAATTCTCCAACTGGCGTATTTTGTTGGCAAGTTCCAGTCCGTACTGGTTTGCATAATGATTTCTTATGTTTACGCGAATGTTAGACATTGAAACAAAAACTAAAAACTATTTAAGCGGATTTTATCGCGGTTTTTTTTTTTTTTTTTTTTATATTATTATTTTCTCCCGACGTTTCGAAGACTTTGCAGCCTTCATGGTCACGGGGGGGACTAAGGTGTTGTTCATCCGTAAAGTCAAAGTTACAATATCTACCTACATTTTTTAAATATACAACTTTTAAAATTTTATCTGTTGACGGTCCGATCTACGCAGAATGAGCTCACAGTGTCTTGAGGTCTGGCAGCCGGTCTTTTGGGATCCGATTTAATTAAATGTAGAACAGGATCCCAGGCTTGTGCAAGCTTCCAACCATCTTCCCTATTGAAATTTGGGTGTTTTTAATTTCAATAGCCTCGCGAATCATCCTAGGCAGGAATCGGTGTTCTTTGGCAAGGATTTGTGGCTTGTCTAATCGCAAATAATGATTGGAGCCTCCTTCAGAATGTTCAGCGACTGCAGACTTCGTAGAGCGTCGGTGTTTCACGTCAGCTATATGTTCTTTTACGCGGGTCCCTATATTTCTTTTTGTTTGTCCTATATAAGAGGCCACAGTTGCAGTCTATGTTGTATACACGCGGTTCTTGCAGAGGTATATGGCACTTGACAGGTGGTAAAAATTGACTAATCTTCTTAGGCGGCTTGAAATAGGTTTTTATTGAAGCACGCTTCAGGATGTAGCCAATCTTGTCGGTGACTCCTCTCACATATGGTAAACACCTGGCCGCTGAGCTACAACATGTCAAGCAAGTACTGCGAGACAACAAGCTCCAAATTCCACGCCGCCGTCACAGAGACCGAGTGAAACCAGCCACAGTTGAACGTGTTCCGGTTGTACTACCATATGTGAGAGGAGTCACCGACAAGATTGGCTACATCCTGAAGCGTGCTTCAATAAAAACCTATTTCAAGCCGCCTAAGAAGATTAGTCAATTTTTACCACCTGTCAAGTGCCATATACCTCTGCAAGAACCGGGTGTATACAAGATAGACTGCAACTGTGGCCTCTCTTATATAGGACAAACAAAAAGAAATATAGGGACCCGCGTAAAAGAACATATAGCTGACGTGAAACACCGACGCTCTACGAAGTCTGCAGTCGCTGAACATTCTGAAGGAGGCTCCAATCATTATTTGCGATTAGACAAGCCACAAATAATTGCCAAAGAACACCGATTCCTGCCTAGGATGATTCGCGAGGCTATTGAAATTAAAAAACACCCAAATTTCAATAGGGAAGATGGTTGGAAGCTTGCACAAGGCTGGGATCCTGTTCTACATTTAATTAAATCGGATCCCAGAAGACCGGCTGCCAGACCTCAAGACACTGTGAGCTCATTCTGCGTAGATCGGACCGTCAACAGATAAAATTTTAAAAAGTTGTATATTTAAAAAATGTAGGTAGATATTGTAACTTTGACTTTACGGATGAACAACACCTTAGTCCCCCGTGACCATGAAGGCTGCAAAGTCTTCGAAACGTCGGGAGAAAATAATAATATAAAAAAACCGCGATAAAATCCGCTTAAATAGTTTTTAGTTTTTGTTTCAATGTCTAACATTCGCGTAAACATAAGAAATCATTTAACAAACATTAATTAATTTACGACTATTGATATTGGTTGCCTTGATGTGGGTTTTATTATAAAAGAAGTTGGTAAGTGGAGTGGGGTCCAATAGAATGTCGACTGACGAGAGATGAATACCCCTCTGCATTCGATAATGTTGGCCTGTCGGAACCGACACACTTATGTGGGCCACTACGGCAGATTTTAACACCTTGTGTGCGGTGGTCGCTATCCGGGCGGATATAAAACATGTCCTTTAATATTTAAGTAAGTATTATTCGCCAGTTAACGTATAAGGTAGTTAATACTGACTGCATGCTTTTATTTACCATTTATTTAGGAGTTTGACATTGCATTTGGTCGCCCTATATGTTAATCGACGATTAAGATATATTCAGAAGTATTGGAACAAGCGCAGATTAAAATAAACACATACAATCTTACTTATAAAAATTCGCAAAGATGTCACCAAGCATAGGCTTGGTCACATCTTGGTCATCTTGATTAATCTACTCTTAAACTTTAAATCACCGGAGATATTTAATTTTGACAGCTATTTAAACAACGCTGAAACAAGTTTATAAGTAAAATTTTGGTAATCGGTAGCAAAGCAATTGATTTAAACATAAGACGAGTTTATAGGTAAGACTGATAAGCTACAAAGAGATCATGAATAAAAAAAAATTTAATACCATTTCTCGTAGTCTGAGTCGTTTCAGCTCTTATTCCACTCATCCTACTTATAAAATAGCTGGATGTTTGTTAGTTTAAGCATTCGATCCATGGACTTGAATGAACATTAAAGAACACGGATAGAAAAAAGTTATACAAGGTCTAACATAAAAAAATATACATTTCCAATTGACCTTCGTTTTTTCCTCGCTTAAATATATATAACCCTGTAGATAAGAATAGACTAAGCCGTGTGATAAAAATAAAAAAGAAGAGAAGAAAATCACAATGTTACCTTTATTTGAAAGCTGTTTGGCGCGAACAAAGTTACGATCAATAGCTAGTACTTAATAATTTTAATTAAAACCTCTGTAAATTATCGTTGGGCAACTTCTATTCACGCGTATAGACGAATTTATTAAAATCCAAAAGGAGGAACTTTAGTTAATCGTCTCTAAAGGACCATGCCTCCATAATAGGGGATAAAGTCTCATCAAAGATGCAAATATTGGTCGCCCTACGACAACCGTGATTAAAACGAATCAAGTGGGGGCCCCGTCAGGTTGGCAGAACAATGCCGAGAGAGGGTGGGGGTTAAGTGCCCCGGCGTGCGGCCCTGGCGCGTCTGTCGAACTATTCTCGGTGCAGTAGATATTATATCACCATTTATTTTCGGTTTTAAGTTATTATTTCGTGCAATTACGTTTTACGCGAGGAGCAAGTCACGTCACAGTAATGACTGTCCTTAAACACTAGCAACGGAATTCAGACTTTTTAGTACGAATTCTAGTTTTGATTTTGGTTTGTATGATAAATAGACTTGTAGAAATGTTTGATTTGCGTCTTTTACAATTTGGGCACCCACTTTTTGCTATATGTATGCCCACCCATGATGTAACAGAAGGCGAGCCTATCTACATATCCGGCACAAATTCCAGACACCGGGTTGTTACTAAGTAGAAAAACCCAGTATCACTTTGCCTGACCCGGAATTCGTACCCGAGACTTCAGAACGGTAGTCATATCGCGCACATAATATAAATACGATGCCGAGGCAGTCTAAAAGAACAAAATTAAAATCCCGCATTATAAAAAATAATTTCCTAATAGTTATGTATATAGTTTTTTACTTTTTGTTTACTGGTAGCAGGTTTCATATGTGAGAGTTCGCCTGGGTAGGTACCACCGTAATGTCTATTTCTACCGCTAAACATCAGTGGGTAGTTACTATTGTGTTTCGGTTTGAAGGACATTGTAGCCAATGTAACTACTGGACATTATAAGATTTAACATCTCATGTCTTAGCATGGCGAGCGCAGTCGAATACCGAACTTTGTAATTTATGGTGTTGGATGGTGTTTCTAATGTTTATGGACGGTCCTGTCGCTTACCATCAGGCGAACAGCAAGTTCGTCTCGTCATACAAAGCAATAAAAACTGTATATATATGATTCATGTTCTATAAATTACATCTTAACTTTATATTTTATCGAACGCTGATATAATCCCGGTATTAAGAATAGCAGCTCACTTCAAAACTCCCTACAATAGAACATACTAAGTCAATCAGTTTGTAAGGCTTAATTATAAATCTTAAAAGGAGGCTCTTACAGCGATTTAAGATAATTTTAAACATGGTACAACGTGACAAGAGCGTCAAGTTTAACAATTAACATAACGGTTCATGGAAAACAGTTATGCTAGATATAATTACTGAGATAAATTGACACAGTCTCTTTCTTAGAATATTAAATGAAATTAAATAATTTATTTGTAACTGTAAAATGTTATACATTATTTAGATTCCGTCAATATTTACTATCACCAGTTTGAAAAGCAGTTTTTACCAGAGGAGAACCGGCTAAAAACTATGGTGTTGCTCTTTTTAAAATCAGTAAATTTGTGCCCGATATGGGCACAGGCTCGTCCTCTATCATAAAATTTGGATGCACCAGTTGTGCCTCTGCCTACCGCTTCGGGAATGAGGTCGTGAGTATGTGGGTAAGTGTCATTTACCAACGATTTGTTTCATCATTTAGTTGAACAAAAGGAAGACAATAAGTTTAAATATGTTGTCGTGGTTCACAGACGTTTTAACATGAAAGTTTTTGTAAAATCATATATTACTGGACCTACAAAATATTATGTGTTTAATAATTTTACGTGAGACATACCCTACGCAATTCAACAAATTACATCAGAAATACGTCTTGCATGTTAGCGGCGATAGCCTAGTTGGGTGTGGAACGGACTGCTAAGACGAATGTCCGCAGGTTCTAATCCCAAGGGCACACACCTCTGACTTTTCTAAAATCATATGTGTATTCTTTGTGAATTTATCGTTCGCTTTAACGGTGAAGGAAAACTTCGTGAGGACACCTGCACATCTGAGAAATTCTCTATAGGAATCTCGAAGGTGTGTGAAGTCTACCATTCCGCCCTAGGCCAGCGTGGTGGACTAATTCCTCTCAGTAGTAGAGGAGGCCCGTGCTCAGCAGTGGGCAAGTATATAATACAGGGCTGATATTATTATTACGTCTTGCAAATGTGACATAACCTGCATTATTACTTTTCTTTCACTTGTATTTATCTTGATTTCTCCATCCTTCATAACAACTTTGTTAAACCAGCACAAATAATCAATTCGCCCTAAACCCCCAACCATACGAAAAATCAAAGAGGTCGCATGGTGTCCGTTGAATATTTTCAAGGGCCCTCAGAGATAGCGAGCGTTGCAGAGCACTTGGATTACCTTATCACGATCAAACGGACCCTCTCGGAGGTTCCGGCACGCGAGCGACGCGACCTCCGCATAATCGTGGAATTTTTCCTCAGGAAATTACATGTATGTACCTCCGCTTATTATGGTGCGTACAGGTTTATATACCGGCTTTTATTGTTCTGCTTGTGGTAGTCTTTCTGAAATAAAAACTTGACTTCAAACTTCTCTGAACCTTTTAAATATTTCTAATTAAAACGTACATTATCGGAGTATCAACGAATCCACACGGAAAAAGAATTAAGCTTCTAGAACTTGTAAAGAATAGTTTTTAGAATTACTGGAACGATCCTAAATATTTATCCACTAAGATAGATACATTATCTTCCTTCAATAGGCTACATTTTCGTAATCATCAATATCAGAATGATCACTTCTGCACCTTCCCAGGTAACTTTTACTTTTTAATATGTCCTATCATCTAAAATCGAACAATATAAAGAGAATCTTAGAACCAGTAAATAATTAATCAGACGTCCTTCGTAATGGAACAATCATTTCGAAGAACGTACATACTTACATCGTTCCCTATTCAAATATTTTTTTCATCTTCCATAAATATTATAAAGGCGTAAAGTTGTTTTTTGGTAAGGAATCTGGAAACACGAAACCGATTGTAAAAATTATATAAATAGCAGTAAGATGGACTATTGAATATAATGTACATTTTATTTCGGTTTATTACTTTTAAGTTTTATTCCGAGAAGTGTTTCAAGCAGTTGAATTCAAAGTTACTCGACAATCAAAAATATAATAAGCCTTACTTGGAAACTTCAAACTTGATAAGTAGGTATTGATTCTTTTATTGCATCACATAAAGACCTTTTTATTTAAGTTGTTTATGCTTTCACCATTTCTGAACACGATATGAATTCGTAGAAACTGAATATTTTGCCCTATTTTAAATTCACTGTTATTCAATATCTATTTCCTTGGATTCTTTCTTTTGTTTTGTTGCGATTGTTCTCATTCTGCTGAAAGGCATTCGAGAGATACGTTTTGTTTGGTACATACGGTCTGAACATAGGATAAACTATGTACCTAATATCTGGCATTTTAAGGAATTTTGATCTCTAACTATTTCTTTAAAATTCGATGCTCATTGCATCGATATATATATTAGTTCGAACACTACTAAATCTTTTATGTGTTCTTCAATAAAAAGGCATTTAGTGTTGTAAATATATAATTTTAATAAAAATTATAGACAATTTATAAATGGGTCGAAAATTACAATTATTGGCACACTGGTACAAATATAAACGAGTAAGAATCAGTCATTGGCACGGAGTTTTAATTGCCATTTACCCATACATATTTGAGTTTAAATAAAATGTTTCGTTTTAATTAGTTATGATAAACATTATGGAATAAATCAAAGTATTAAATTTGTTTTAGTAACTAAATTAACATCTGAATGAGTAAAATATAGGGACTAATAAAGAACAATTATTTACTTTTGTCATTATGTGGAACTATAATTTATTTATTAATAATCTACGAACAATTATATATTAGTCTTTAATACAATGACATAATTAATGATTGGCACAACGTATTTATACTACTTGGTAGTATGAAAAATTAAGTCCAGATTAAATTGATTAAAAGAACAAATATTTTATTTTTCTGCACATTATTATATTTATTCATCATATTTATTTTTATATAAAAAGTAGATAATATACGATAAACTGAGCTCTGTGGTTAGTAAGTGCCAATTAATGAAGTGAAATGTAATGCACTATTGTTTATAATTATAAACTGGTAACTGTCATTATAAGTTTTATCTTACCTTGTTAAAATAGTTAACAAATCTTAACAAGCGGCACATATATATAGAAGAGTAACAGATGATTTTGAAAACTGTTGTCATTTGTAGATATAAAAAATATACTAACAAATATTTACTACAGCAGTCCTTAATATTTTTTATATGAATTTAAAAATGCTAATGCCTAGTGGAGTGCTAATTATAGTACAGCTCATCCTATTATTACTTTCTATTATTTATAAGAAGCAATGAATTATGAATAATAAAATAATTATGTTACAAAAATTGATAAACAAGCGTTCAAATTGTCAATGCATTTTAATTTTTAACCATGAGAGTTCGTTGCGTACACAAATAATATCAATCAAAATACACGACGCACTTGACACGAGTCATATGAAATACCACAAAACGTGATACTGGCGGTGTTTGCGCCAAACCAATTAGTGATACAATAACAATTAAAATTATAAATGCATACATTATAAATGCTTATATGTTTAAAATAAAATGAATAATTTGCGAAATGCATTCCTCTACAATATGGTTTGGTTAATTTTTATAATGACTAAAATCTAACTTTAGTTTTGTATTCAACTTCTTTCAGGCTATACACATCAAATCACCTTTATCTAAATTGATTTAATAGGCATTCAGTTAGCTATAGATTATGCTGTATTACCGAATAGACCAAAAACTTTTATTCAAATATCACGAGCATAAAAACATCAGCCAAAAAGAACAAAAAACTGCCAACTGTGTGCCAGTATCATCCGCTGACCACAATTATATTTAGATAGCTTAAACCGAACAAATGATCTGACAGCACCAGTTGAATTGAAACCTTGCTCGGTTATATTAAAGTTGGCTTTCGCTCAAAACAATAGAGCGTACAAGAAAGCGACAAAATCGATGAGAGGTTGACGAACGGGGCGGCTAGAGTCGCATCTCGACTGTGAGTTGCATAATGAAGCACGGAAACCCGAGGCACTGCAGCATGTCTGATACATGCCAAATGGAGACTGGCTTTGTGAACGATTGTCGACGATTCCTGATTATTTTGAACGGGCTTTGATTTTGGAAATCTTTGTCTGTCAGATTTATTTTGATCAAAGAAATCAGATGAAGAATTGGAATGTAGAGAAAGGTTGATTTTTCACATGCAATAGGTATAAATGACATTCGCTTTAATGGTAAAGGAAAAATATTTATTTCAAACGGTTATTGATAAAATTTTCACTAACTGATTTATTTTATTTTTATGTTTACTTCAATTAAGACAAATTTAATATCCCTCGACCCTAAAAACCTTTACAAGGTACCCGGATCGGAGAGATGAAAATACTTCTTTAGCGATCCGCTGACACGAGGATGCTTGCGTGTACCTCTTACTAATTACTTATACTAACGTTAAACAGATTTAATTTTTAACTTTTTTGTATTAAGGGTTATGTAAATTTTTATTTAGTTTTTTTTTATTATATTAGTATTTTCTCCGCCATGGACGTCAATCATCATTCATCTAACACGTATTTATTAACACCATTCTTATGAACCCAAACTCGCCATATCTGCTGTAAGTAGTTAAGGAATTGTCTATCCCGCAGACAGTGATGCTACAACATCAGCGCAAGATTACCATATTTTAAAAATACCAACAAATTTACAGCACTCAAAATTTCAAAATGTATCGGCACTATAAAGTAGGAAATGAACTGACGGTCTTTAAAACTGAGCTTCACAAATTGTATCTAAGAGCCATCTGGATCACATCAGTTTTCAAACAAAAAACCGTATCAAAACCCGTCTATTGGTTTTGAGCTACGGTACCGCACACGAACACACACTTTATTCTTATAACACCCCTGTTTTGCATTGGCGGTTAATCAAGGGGAATTAGAATTTTCTATAGAACATAATGTAGTAACTATGGAAACTGAAATACCTGGAAGTCCTTGATGTTTCAATGGAAGGTTCTGAAGGACCTTCCAGCCCTTATTAGGTCACTGTGATAGTCGTAAGGTTAATTATGTAGATGAGGAGTTGTTCTAAAAGTGCGATGGTGCTAATCTTAATTCAATATTTAAGTAGCGCAGGAAGTATAATTTTCAAACACTTATTTTACTGCTTCAAGCTTCATACAAAATATATTCACATTTACAAACGTTTTAAACTAGGATGATTGTTGTTAAATGTTAGACTGCAATAAAATAATGTGTTTGTGTAATAATTTCTGCATGTAATCAAAATGAATTAGCTCAGCTTTGCATATGCAAATGCATTCTTCCTATGCCAAACGAATGCCGAATACGAACTTCGTGTATGCAAATTTACATCTCTTATATACGCCAAAGAGCATAAACAGTAAAATTCGATTTACATGAATATTATAGAGATGTTATGTTTGTTTGTAAGGCATTATCTATAATGCCAAAAAACATTCTTAAAAAAAAATAACTTTGTCAATGAGTTTCATAGGCTTATCTATTACTAACAATTGATAACCTATATTCATGAAGATGTACTGGGATCATAGGATATAACTTTAATTTTTAGTCGATTATATTCAGAAACTGAAGTTATACCTTGTGTTTTTGTCTTTAAATATTACAAAACAAATGTTTGTCTCGCTACAAATATTTCTGTTTGATGTTAGATTGAAATTCTATAGTTTTGTTGTTAAATGTATTCGTGAATGCATATTACTTTGTAAATAAAATTTCGCGCCGCGACATGCAACGATAAAATATTTTCTTTAAGATTGTTTGTGCAACCATTCAGATGGAAAATTATAGGAACAAGTAGAATATAAGCTCTCATCTGTTATTCCCAGAGTTCCACTCTTATGCTATTATCTTATTGTATTTGCGTTGGTGGGTGGTTTTTATATTTGTTTGTATTGTATTGTAAGTTATTGTTTTTGAAACTGTAGGTTGTTTCGTTGGTGTAGTCATTGTTAAAGTGGTGAAGTCGAAGTTTGATCGTCAGATCGTCTTTAACTATTAAAGTTGAGGTGCCACCGTCAGGTCGTGCCGTGTGTGTATATCTAAAGGTATCCTTTATCAATTTCAGGTATCAGACATGATAATAGACTTACCATTTTATTGTGGTACTATTGAGTTCCTGTTTGATTAAATTTATCAATATTGTAATTCCATTTTCGTCAAGAAACACGATGGCAAAGGCTCGGATGTTTATCACATCAAATCAAAGGAAGACATCGATAGAGTTCTCCAAAGCCAGCCAAAAACTTCTAAATTATATCCGCATGCCCAGGAGTAAACTGTCAGTATGTTATATACCACAACCTTGTTTTAGATTGTTCTTTTTATATTTTTGTTTTATTTTTTGCCTATTTTATAACAAGTTTAATTTTATTTTATATTTTCATATTTTTACACTATACACTTACACACTGAATACACAAAACATACATACCAATACACACCAAATAAAAACATACACAATGAATAAAAAAGCTACTGAGGTTAACGAAATCCATGAAATCGATCCTTATAATAAAGAGACCGATCAATTTAAAATTTTGCGTTGTGCCTTCTCGGTTTACTTTTGGCAAGCATACTTACTTTTTTCGGAATATATGTACTTTTATACAAATAAAATAATAAATAATGGCTAATTACGATATACTAGGAGAACTCGATTCGTCTGTAATGCCGTGCCATATAGTAAGTAAACCTGAATCTTGTAGCGCAATGTTTTCGCATAAATATAATACTAAGATTTTGACTTTAAATATCAGAAGTTTACAACATAATTTTAATGCGTTTCTAACCACACTTGTGAGACTCCGCATGTCATTTGATATTATTATTTTGACGGAGTGTTGGATAAATGATAGTTCCATTATTCCACAGCTAAAAGGATACAATAACTACAGGACAACAAAATACATAAATAGAGCTGGTGGGGTTGTCGCATATGTTAACAACCAGTGGTCGGCACAGGTCACTGAACCTTTGATCGAAGAAGCAAATTGCCTTCAAATTTCTATACGAAACGATATAACCGTACTAGGAATATATCGCTCCCCATCCTTCGTTGACACCTCGCCCTTTCTAAATTCCCTGTCTTGCACTGTCCAAATGATTAAAGACGCTAAATGTGTAATTGTGGCTGGTGATACGAATATAAACACCTATTTAGAAAATGACTCGGATATAAATACAAGTGCAAACTATCTATGTCTACTGGCTGAACTGAACCTTAAACCAATAGTTAATATGCCCACACGTGGTAACGCATGTCTAGATCATATTCATGTTACGTCAAAATTCGAAACGCAATCAGTTGTGTGTAATACAGATATAACAGATCATGACATTGTTATAGCAGGGGTAGTTACAAAAATAAATAAATATTCCAGTAAACGAAGATTGATATCCAAAATTGATTACGATTCGGTTAATGCTGAATTAAACCAGGTTAACTGGAACGTGGTCATCAATAAAAGTACAATCGACGAAGCTGTTGCTGAGTTTGAATTTATTATTGCTGATATACTGAGTAAAAAAACTAGTAAGTCGCTCAAAATTTACCATCGAACCTTGGATGACTCCTGGTCTAATTAGGTGTTCCAAACACAAAGACCTCCTACATTCTAGGGTTCGCAAGAACCCAAAGGATGAGACCATTAAGCTTATTTACACCCGCTACAGAAATTTCTACGGTAACATTATTCGTAAATTAAAAACAAAATTATGATACTAATAAACTAGAAGAGAGTAAACATTGTCCAAAACAGCTCTGGGATACCATTAAAAATATTACATATACAAAGATCACTAAACAAGTACCATTAGAGCTTACACAAACAAAAGATTCTGTAATAAAATCTTTAGATTACTGTAACAATTATTTTTCCAGTGTTGGAAAACAATTAGCAAATAATATACTGTCAACTTCTAACGAAACCCAGGACTCACTTGCCCGCAAAGTAGCAATAGACAATACACCCTTACAATCTTTATTTCTTGATCCCACTGACGAAGAAGAGATTAAATCCTTGATAGTTAGTTTGAAACCATCCAGTGCCCCAGGCCTGGATGGTATGTCAAACCGTTTGTTATACTCCATTCAAAACCACATAATTATGCCCTTAACATTTATTTGTAACCTTAGTTTATCACAGGGTATTTTTCCATCCGCCTGGAAAATGGCAGCAGTTACTCCTATCCATAAATCAGGGGACAAATCTGAACCTAGTAATTATCGTCCAATATCACTTTTAGGGCCTTTTTCTAAAATTTTAGAGAAATTAATGCATAAACGCCTGATAAAATTTCTTGACGAACACAATATACTATCAGAAAGGCAATTTGGTTTTCGTGTAAACAAATCAACGGAAAACGCAGTTGACTTAACGACTAAAATTATTGTAGAACAATTAGACAAAAAACAAGCTTGTATAGGCGTTTTCCTTGACTTAAGCAAAGCTTTTGATACGGTTTGTATTCCTATTTTGTTACGAAAATTGTAACTCCTAGGTATTAGAGGTATTTGCCTGAATTGGTTTCGTAGCTATTTAATTAATCGGAAACAATGTATTAAAATTAATCAAGATAAAAGCAATCCGTGTAGCTTAGAATTCGGCGTTCCACAGGGAAGCATATTAGGTCCTATATTGTTTATTTTATACATAAATGACATTAAAACCAATATAAGTAATTCTGATATCATATGTTACGCAGACGATACGGCAGTTATTTTTCATGCAAATACTTGGTCGGAAGTTTTTGATGTAGCCGAAAGAGGAATGAAAAACATTGCCATTTGGCTACAAAACAATTTATTGACACTCAATTTATCAAAAACAACCTATATATGTTTTCACAAAACTAAAGTTTCGGCCCCACCGTCCAACATGAATATTCGAATTCATACCTGTCCTAATTATTTACACTGCACCTGCAAAACTATCAGCAAATCTCACAGTATTAAGTACCTTGGTGTACTTATTGACGAAAAACTAAATTTTAAAGAGCACCTGATCACGTCAGCAAATAGAGTTCGAAAACTCATATACATTTTTAAAAACTAACGCACTTCAGCTTCCACTGAACTACTTAAAACTGTTTATTATGCAATCTGTCAATCTGTAATATCGTATTGTATTATAGTTTGGGGTGGTACAGCGGCGTCATATATGATGTTACTAGAGAGAGCACAAAGATCGGTGCTCAAAGTGAGCTTTGAAAAGCCTATATTGTATCCAACTACTAGTCTTTATAAAGACACTCAAGTTCTTTCAGTCCGTAGTCTATTTATCCTGAGAGTTATGCTAAATACGCATCATACCATCTTAGATTCGCCTAAACAGAAAAACATGTTACTCGATCGTATATATAAACTACCCACATCAAAAGTAAACACATCTTTTGCAAGAAGATTCAGTGCCTTTCTTCATCCCCATATTTATAATAAAGTAAACGGTAACGCAAATTGTATAATTAAACATTGTTCAGTCAGAGAAATGAAATTTAAGGTCCAGAAGTTGTTATGTTCCCTCGAATATAACGACATTGAAGCACTACTTAAAGTAGCCCAGTAGCTCACTATAACTCATACGCACAACACACATACAATTATACTCATACTAAACAATCATAATACACACACTCACACTCACGCACACGCAAACGCACACGCACACGCACACGCACACGCACACGCACACGCACACGCACACGCACACGCACACGCACACGCACACGCACACGCACACGCACACGCACACGCACACGCACGCGCGCGCGCGCACACACACACACACGCACACGCACACGCACACACACGCACGCACGCACGCACGCACGCACGCCCGCACGCACGCATGCACGCACGCACGCACGCACGCACGCACGCACGCACGCACGCACGCACGCACGCACGCACGCACGCACGCACGCACGCACGCACGCACGCTCGCACGCACGCACGCACGCACGCACGCACGCACGCACGCACGCACGCTCGCACGCACGCACGCACGCACGCACGCACACACACACACACACACACACACACATGACACACAGACACTTCAATACGTGTACCCTCATTCAACTACACGTATTATACACCCACAAACTCAGACCCAAATTTATAAAACCTTGCATTGATGTTTCGCACTTTACTTTATTTTATTATAATGTGTAACGCGGTATGTAAATCGGTCGCCTACGATACAGGCTGTGCCTAGTGTAGGGACCGAGGTATTGTTTTGTCCTATGATCTCAATTTAATATTATTAGTATGTTACCACCTAAGAGTTATTTGTCTTAGTTCATAAGGAAAATTGTATTTTTGGTAAATTTGATAAATAAAAATAAAAAATAAATATGCCTTTGACCTCTGTAGGGTAGGCAGAGGCGCAACTACTGCCGTGCCTATTCCGTCCCATGATGTGATCGAGGTCCAACCTATCGCAATACCGGGCACGACTATACTAATCCGGGCTGATACTAGAAAAACCCGATATCACTTTGCTCGACCCGGGATCGAACCCAAGACCTCAGCACTGCAGCCGTACCGCGATACAACTTCACCACCGAGGCATTCAATACATCACATTTTTAGTTCTAGTAGGACATTGTTATTTAAAGTTTTTGATGATGACGCTTACCATCGGAGTAGTATCACTGTATCAAACAAAACAAGTTTTTATCTGAGGTAGGATAAAAATATTTTTGTGATAGTATTGACACTTCTTGCTGTAAAAAAACTGAGCGTTTGATAGACCGACCCCAATGGTGTCTCATCCTCTACCAGTGACCGTCTAGCCAAGGTTCTTAAACCGTTAGTGAGTTGCCCTCAGCATGGTTGCTTAATGTTCAAGGGTTGCTAGCGCCCAAAGAGCTCACCTAAAGGTCCGGTGTGTTTGTATAAACCGTTGCTTATCAAGCTAATAAATGTAAAAGCATCTTAAAAAATAATCATAAATCAACCCTAGGCAGTTAGTCATTGACAGTCGCACCGGTAAGTTGGTTTGTGTAATATTTGGGAAAGTACTCGTACATCTAGTTAGTCATAGTTCTTTTTATTTTAATCTAAATCGCTTGTGTCTAACAGTGAGACATCTTTCTGCGCAGTTGGGTTTTATATAACTTGTAATAACGCATATTTTTGCTGAGCAATTTTGAAAGGACTATCTAAATCTTGTCACGTATTAAGTGGCACATGAATATCTGTACAAGCATCAGACGAAATATCATTAGTTTTATAGACACCATTTGAATATTTTAATGTTATCTATTTCTGATTATTTCAGTTGAATTTTAGTTTAGTTTATATATATTTATCTACCGTCTGGACTTAACGGCTTTTTCTATATAGTATAGTATTTGAGTTTTATATATTTAATAATATAAAAATAATATCAGCCCTGTGTTACTGCCCACTGCTGGGCACGGGCCTCCTCTACTACTGAGAAAGCTTTGGCCTTAGTCCACCACGCTGGCCTAGTGCGGGTAGACTTCACACACCCTCAAAATTCCTCACGATATTTTCAAATTTCTTTCTTTCACCATAAAAGCAAACTATATTTCACAAAGAATACACACATAATTTCAAAAAGTGAGAGATGTGTGCCCTTAGGTTTTGAACCTGTGAACATTCGTCTTGACAGTCTGTTTAACACCCAACTAGGCTATCGCCACTTATCGTCTTATATATAAGAAGGGAAAATGAAATATTATTCTTCCACGCGTCTACTAAGGAAGCTGTAATATTTTATGTAAAAGATGATTTCACAGAAATATATTATCCTATCTCAAGTGTTGCAAACAATATCTATGATCAGCATGTTTCTTTAAAATGTTACATACACTCTGAACACTGCACGTGGAAACAAGCGCTGCTGATATAGCAAGTGCTTGGATTGCCAGTCGCTTCCACACCCAAGTATATTTGCGTTAGTGTTGACTTCGAGTTGGAAATCGAAATTTCTGTTTACTGTGGTCAGTTAAAACAGGTTTTGAAATCATCCTAACGAGTTAGATCGCCTTTTTTGTATTAGGTAATAGATGTTGCACAAGATTACAGATCTGATATGCTAGGGCAGGACCCACGCCATTGTCTATTCGTATCTCCAAACAACATGGTAGACACTTTAGTGTGTTCCGGTTTGACATTGTAGCCAAAGTAAATTACTTGGTGTTGTGAGATTTGACATCTGTCTTAAAGTGAAGGGAGTAGTGTAATTCTAACATAGGTCGATAAAAATTGTTCATAGGAAGTGGTGGCAAGCAAGCGGTTTGCATACAATTGTATACAAAAATATCTGTAGCATTGACCAATTTTCACGTAATTTTTTTTTAAATTAAACGAGTAACCCCCTTAGTCATAGACTTTTTTATCTAAGGACGGAGTAAAGCTGTGATGACAAGTCTGTTTCTCAGTGCTGACGGATTGAGATACAATATTAGCCAATCACAACGGCCCTATGGCTATGCACTGCGAAGGCTGCCATGCCGTCAGCACTGAGAAACAGACTTGTTATCACACTTTACTTCGTCCTTAGATAAATAACGTCTATGAATAAGGGGGTATGTGAACACGCTATTTCACTGCGTTAGTGGCTAAACCTGTAGTTTCTTATACAGATTGCCAAGAAAAATGTTCCCTTACAGATATATCTTTTGTCCGCGGCCGCATACGCTCGGAACTCCGCCGCGTAGACGATCTTTTCAAGTCAACCTCAATTGTGTGATGGTGCATACTACTTGAAAGGCAAGTTGTGTTTATCCAACTACGCGAAAAGGAGGATTGAGAGTATTCGAGTCTATTGCTTTCGTGATTTGTCTAAAGTTGAAGGTTGACTGATTTGATACATGCTATTGAATGAGTATAAATGAGCGAACATGACAGGATTGATAGTATTACAATGGTATTGATTCGGTTTCTTTTATTTATACCTATGACCAATCGCTAACACTATCAACAAGCCTATCATAGTGAATTCGAAACTGAGGCATGTATCCGTTTGAGGCAACTATCCTGCTTTTACTCTAAGTAATGTGGGACTGAGGAAGAAACTAGGGAATTATAGAGTGGTTCGTTATACACTTAATTTGACTGTCTCGGTGGCGTAGTTGTAATTGTACACGGTACAAGTACGACTACCGCGCTGAGGTCCTGGGTTCGAATTCCGGGTCGGGCCAAAATAATTGTGACTGGGTTTTTCCATCTTAAAAATTACTCAGTTGCAGCTCGGAGTCAGGAAGATGGCGGTGTGGATACCCCCGTGCCTCGGAAAGCACGTAAAGTGTTGGTTCTGCGCCTGATCTCTCTCCGGTCATGTCGGTTTGCCGTCTCACCGTACTATGAGAGTGAAGGAACAGAGAGTGCACCTGTGTATTGCGCACACACTTAGGCACTATAATATATCCTGCGTACCTGGCCGATCTTCGTTGAGATTGGCCGCCGTTGCCGAAATTCGGCTAGGAGGGATTCATTCAATTACATACTGAATCTTGCATATTGGCTTTCGTCTTACTCATCTATGCTTACTATAATTAATTTAAATTTCCGGAAGGCCAAACACAACTTTCTATCAACCCTATTCTCTTAATTCCTTTAAATACTATGTTTTTTTATTCTTAAAATAATTATTAGCTAGTAAAATATTATTTGATGCATACTGTATTTAGCTATAATTGCTTACGTTATGATGATTTGTAATTGGCATGTTTTTATTAAAGTATGGATGCATACAAGCGTTGGTAAAAAATAATTAAAAAAAAGGCCTACTTGCTTTTGGGATGATATTTAATTCGCCAGGATAGCGACCACCGTAGACTGGGTATAAATAATGCCATAGTGGCCCACGTAAGTGTGTTGGTTCCGCCAGGATGACTTCACATTTTTTATAATTTAAATCGCGATTATTAGTTGGCAGTCTATTCCCTATTTCCTTGCCTTTCCTATTTCCGCACCCTTCTCCCTCACACTCGCATGCCTACCCTATCTGTCGCACGCGCCCCGCGCAGACCCACCCGCGCGGGCGCCATATTAACAACGCTACTCGCCGCCGCCGCAGCCATTGCTTTGGCTGTCGAAAAATACTCAAAATACGCATGAACTAATCATAACGCTCGCTTTATACGCAAATAACTCATTTGAGACCGAACACTTGTGCATGTACTGTCGGTGACGTGATTTGGAGTGTTTTCAAGCCCTTTTCGCGTGCGCGTCGTGATCGACAGCGACGCCATCGCCGGGACCGCGTGCGCCGCCTGATGAAGAATCGTAAAGGTAAGGCGTGCACTTCCTTGAACCTCCTACATCATTATACGGCTGCCAACTAACGCCCGCAACGAACCAGCCCCTCCGAAGGGGACCCAAAATACAGTCCACAAACGCCTGGGTCATTGCCTGGCCCAACGCACCGGGTCTTGGGACTCGGCCGGGACGATCCGTCCCAATAACTCCCCGCTTTTATTATTTGTTATATTGGTTTTCGCTTCGCCGCATTGCTCCTCCTTTGGAGGCCCATATACGTGGCGCCTCCAGTGTCGTGTGTGTGCCACCCTGTGTATATCCTGTTGGCATGGCCTACTAGATATATTAGTAAATTTTATCCATAATTTATTGATGAAGGGGTTTTAAAGACTACATCCCATCCCGCCATAAACATTGCAGCCACTCAGTACCTTATTATATAAATCTTTGTCTTCAACATCCATTAAAAGAAAATGCAATGGGAATGCAAATGGGAATCCCATTTAATCCTCCTTTGCACTTTAAAGCTTTAACAAGCAACGTAGTTTGTGGTCGGATTTTTTTGGTTCCACCGGAGAGTGGCTGTGTTGGAATCCTTTTATGTATTAATATTATGTTTAAGTTGTTTCTGTGTAATGGTGTTCAGTAGTTTATCTTAATGCTGGCAAATTAAAGTGCATAATGTTTTTATTAGATGGAATTGTAAATGAACAAGGGGAAACAGGTAATATAAAATATGCATTATAAAGTGTTGAGATAGTTAATGCAGGAATACAGAAAAACTTGTGGATACTTTTTGATAAACACAATTTTATTTTCTTAGTTTCTAAGACATATTTGGTTATACGACGTATATTGACAACTGAGAAAAACATGGAGGAGGACAAAGACTATTTTTTTTTGAGACATAATAGATGGCGCCACAAGTATGATTTAGTAACAGATTATAATACAGTGAAAACCGGTTACAGCGACATCGAAGGGAATCGACATCTGAATCTGGACGCTATATTCGATAGTCGTCATAAACGATACGCTTTTTATATGCATTCATTTAAAAAGACCTTACTATTTAGTCGTTATAACCGATGTGTCGCTATAACCGGAGTCGTTATAACCGGTTTCTACTGCATTTGCATAATATAACATGAAGAAAATATTTTTTATAGTTGATAGTTCTTAGGTAATTGCGAATGCGATTATGACGTAATTATGAGGTTTCCGACTGTTCATAAACAGAAGTAACACACAGAACTTTGAATAGAGAGCAATGCTTTGTGTCCATCACCTTGATACATGAAATGTTGGCCTGTTTCACAAGTTTAAAGAAAATTTAATATAACCGTTATCGTATTAAACAACTAATGTGCATAACTCATTTTGCTTGCTCACTATTACAAGGTTCTATATTATTTAAGTATTTTGGCACAAATTGTGTTATATTATCGCATAATTCTATGTCTTTTTTTTTAATTTCCAATTCCAAAATCACACATTATAGGACACAAGTGTGTGCGCAATACACAGGTGCACTCTCCGTTCCTTCATTCTCCTAGTTCGGTGAGATGGGAATCCGACATAACCTGAGAGAGATCAGGCGCAGGACCAACGTTTTTATGCTTAAAAAGAAAATAAAAGTTACATGTACCAAGTTTATATAAAATATTACAGTGGTACCTATCTAGACAGACTCAAATACTACCCACACTCCTAAAATTGCATAGTTCTTCAACAAAAAACTCCAGCCACACAGAATAAAATAGATCTTTCTAGATTTTGCTCAAACACTCGAACCCGAAACGTGTTCCGTCACCACAATTACATGAATGAATATTTCATAAAAGAAATCTGCTCTGTAAAGTGTGGATGACTTTGGTAACTCGCGTCGAGCTAACTTTATTATGCATACGGTAGGGGACCCGGGATAGGGAAGAGGGGGTGGGGGGTTACTGAATCTTAATGTAGGGACATAGGTTCGACCTTGATTTAGGTCAAACTGGCGATAGCAACGGGCTACAGTGTCTTAGAATTTGAGTAGAGGCGTAATCTATGGGTCATTTTTGGAAGATAAAACAGGAAATTTAGTAACTAGAAGCAAAAGTTCTCTTCGATTTTCTGCATGGCGTAATAGACCCATTTATTATTAACAAAACTGCATACATCTATAACTCTTCCAAAGTGTATAATGTTCTTAAAAATAGACGCCCGTATTCATAAACGTTATTTATCTATGAATGGAGCATTGCTGTGATATTAAGTCTGTTTCCCAGTGCTGACAGCATGGTAGCGTTAGCAGTGCGTAGACATAGAACCTTTGTGATTGACTTATATTGAGATACAACTTATATATAGTTGGCTGTCAGATAATCAAAGCTGAAAAATCAGCAAGCTGTCAGATAAGTAAACAGTCCTGAAAAACAGACTTGTTATCACAACAATGCTCCGTTCTTAGATAAGTAACGTTTATGAATACGGGCGAGAGACTGTAGAAATTTATTTTTCGTTTCATATTTTTCACTTCAATGTGCAGTGCTTTCTGTTTCACAGCACTCATGGAGACCATTTTCAGTGGTATAGAATATTTGACACATGGAAAAATTCTCTATATCTTCATATTGGGTTTTAGTTTTTGATCGTGTGCCTGATCTGTACCTACGTACAATTTCGCCGATTTTACAACCCAGGTGTGCTACGACTAAATCATTTACGCAGTATCCAAAAAACCTGCCCTCAGTACACAGAGAAACTATAAAGTCGACGCAACATGTTTGTATGCAAAACAGACAGCAGTAAACTTCTGAGGTACTACGAGTATACTTCGCCTAAGCCCTAGTTCCAACCAAGAACCATATCCTAACATGTTTCGAAACTTGACGTATGGAACTCGTCTCGCGTCTTGTTGGTGTTCGCTTTCGCACTTTCAAGTACAATGCCTACAAAACTCAATGAAAATTCAGTTTTCTTATGAGCAGCAATAACAGCATAAAGAATTTGTATCAAAACAAAATAATAATAGGAATTAAAAAAATATATATAATTGTGAAATGTACGTAATTTTGTAACTCAGTCTTTATGAATGAGCAATATTTCAGCGCCCCCCCCCCATCCCCCACCCGACCATGAAGCGCGATAAATCTGAAAAATTGTTTCATTTCAATGTCTAATATCTGTGTAAACATAAGAAATGGTTTTGCATTATGCTCCTTATACTTCAACATGATAAGATATTCAAGTAAAATTTCACTTTTAAATAAGAATACGATAATGTTTACACTGAGCTACTTGATGGTAGAAGCAGTCTGAATTGTGATACACATAGTTCGATTCGTATTGTCTTTGTTTAATGCTTTTTCTACTAACAGACGAATCAAGTATGTCGAGCGCATTTAATGCTCCTTGACGATAATCGCCTCGATACAACACGAGAATAATAATTCAATATATTTTTATTCTATATTCAGAGCGGACTGACGATAAAATCTTTCCTTTATTCTAAACATCTCGTCATTATTCATTTTATTGCATTCAGCATCGAGGAGACATAAATTATTCAATCGTGGAATGGCTATAAAAATTGTACAAAAGAAAAAAACTAGCCAGAGACAAATCTAATCCATCTCCACAAACGTTTTAGATATAAAAAGTTGACACCGATTTAGAATTTAAAGTGGGACGATTTTAAAAATGTCTCGGCTTTTGTGCGAGAACAAAAGTTTAATGATCATTTAGAATAAATAATGGCCAGCGTTACGAAGGCATACACGTAAATTTGCTAGTGGCTAGGGATGGGACACCAGATTTTTAAATAATTATATCGATTTTTATGTAATGTTCCTGATTGACTTTTTGGATAAATTTCAGTTGTAATTTTCACAAACAACAAAAGATAAATGTGTACATCTATGGTTAGATAAGTTGTTTTGTCCCAAAATATTAAAGTTACTATTATGAGATCGTTCATAAATGGGACACAAAATTTAACAAACATCCAGACTTCTTTATCTTTCGCATGCACATTACTAGTAGGGTATAATAACAGTTAACAATAATATCCTTGAATTTATTCTAAGCCCTGTAGAGCGCTTAGTCCCAGTAGGGTTACTTTAGAGAATTCATTGGCCGAAAGATACCGATTAGGAATACGCATAACGATTCCTCGAGGCATTGGCTCGTATTCGAGGGTACGATTATTGGCGTGGTATTACGCTAGTGTGCCTAGTAGTAGAACAAAGGATGAATATTTTAGCTTTAATCTACTACATGTACTTATACAAGTACATAAAATTTTAGTATCTGTTATTACTAGACGTTATTCACGATTTTTTATTATGATTGAATAAAGTATGGTTGGAGTTTAGTCTATCCGTCAGCGATGGTCTTCGAAGCGGTTGATACAGTTTTGGTCGGATTTATGTTGATAGAAAAAGTTTTGAGAATAATAACTAGGATGCATACATATAAAAGTGACTTTCTTGTGATTTCTGAAAATTTTTGTTCACACCCGGATATCAATTGTTAAGCAATATGCCCTTCATATTATAAGTCGATACATTTCCATATAAATATACGTACCGAATGAAAAATGTATCTATAATGTAAAATAAAAGTCGATCACAATGCACATCCCTACTGTGATGGCACAACGGCGACCGGAGTGGATCAAATTATGCGTCATTAAAATTGGATTTTAGCACAGGCTGCATGCAAGCAGGAAAAGGATATTTTTGTATTCAAAAATCACCGGCGGATATCGGAATTGGGATATAGTATATTATTTATATGATGTACTTTTATTTCGAGTCTGATTTTAACGAGGTTAATTTCCTTCATTCCTTTTAAATTATATCATATTTGATTTCTGACGTAAAATCTGTTTTTTTTATTATTATCATCAGCCACATAAATTCATTGCTGTATTGCCTAAAGATTACAAGATATTATCAAGAGCGGATTGCTTCATCGAGATCCTGCGACCTGGTCCTCTTCCTCTTCTCCTCCTCCAGTCGATGGAAGTCGATTGTCAAATGTAATACATGTCAAATATACATATATTTTATTATTCTACACTCCTCTATATGAACTTTAATTCCACCAAATGTCGTACACTTCCGTGCGCGTATTGTGCTTAAAAATGCAAACAAACATTTTTATTAAATACAATAGTCTCATGTTGACTATGTTCCTATATTCAAAGTTTTTTTTTATGTCCTGGCAGCATAAAAATCTAACCTTTTACTTGCATTAAAAATTTTAAAATATCTTGCACCGTAACAATTTACAGTACTAACAGGTCAAAGTATGCTGAACCGGCGGGAATGCATGAAAGATTGATGAACGTGAAGGAAGCAAGAAAAGTATGCCAAAATCGTGCAAAGTGGTAATTCATAGCCTTACCTACCCCTATGGGATAAAGACGTGATACTATGTATATATGTAATTTCTGTTAACCGTAAAATCGCTGAATAGTTATATATTAAATTTATGTTATTATCAAAAATAAACGGCAATATGTTAAAATCTCCTACATAAACTATAAAGGTGTTTTAAATCAGCCAAATGGGCCTGCTTACGTCGGTAGGTACAATGAATCCAAATCGTGAGAGCAACATTCATTACGGTATGAATGGAAAATGAAAGTACGTAACTTATTCAGAACATTTCAAAAGACTTAACAATGTTAGCAACGTCCATTCAAGTTAGTTTTACATGGGATTAAAAAAAGTATTAGGTGCGTAGCTTTGAAAAGGCGAAAAACTGGGGAAAATGGTTTTCTATTGTGCAAATTTAAATGTGTTTGTCTATAGAATTACTGAGAGAAATTTATGCTGTGGGGCAAAATGCTGATTGATAGATATTGTTCTGGTTGAACATATTTAACATTTAAAAATATCAGCCCTGTGTTATATATTGTCCTAACGTTAGGCACGGGACTTCTCTGCTACTAAAAGGGATTAGACCTTAGTCCGCCACTCTGGCCTAGTACGAATTGTCAGAGTCCACATACGCCCAAAATACTTAAAGAGAACTTATCAGGTATGCAGGTGTCCTCGCGATTTTCCCCTGACCGTTAAAGCAAGCGTTTCTTTTCACAAAGAAAACTCAGAGATGCGCGCCCTTGGGTTTAGAACCTGTGGACATTTGTCTCTGCAGTCTGTTCCATTCCTAACTAGGCTATCAATATCTAGGATGCACTTGCTAGAAGCGAATGTTACACTGGGCAAGTATGAGTTAACACCTATAGTACCTAGTCTTTAAAGTGGTATAATTAAAACGGGATTTCTCACTCTTCCTTACTCTCATGTCATTTCAATTACCACCATGTTCCCGAATATTCTCATTCCGAGAAGTTTTAATCAGAAATTACACGGAGCCTTAAACAGCACGAACCGTCCAAGTAATTACGTACGAAATCACAAAGTTACAGAAATTATAATGTTGCGAGTGAAATACATTAAAAACTACAAAGATATTTTATTTTTCGCACGCCATGTTTCCAACTTCGCAGATATAAATTCAAATTGCTCGTTGCATCTTGCATTTTCGTTGTTAGAAAAATATATTTTTATACAGGGACGGACTTGGCACATTCGTTTCAATTATTTTAGGAAATATGAGATAGCGTGAAGAAGTTTTCTTAAAAATGAACAAAAGTATAACATATTTTCCTAGACACAAACCTATTACTATTGTATTATGAGAACCCAAATCCAAACTGCTTTTGAACCGGTCATACAGCATCGACACAGGAATCGAATCTACTACCGCGTCGCGTGTTTTCCATGAATACCTGTGTTCTGTGTCCACTAACTCATTTTTATGATCCTACCGTATAATCCCGGACTTGAATGGCTACAAACTATCACGAGTTTAGCGATTCAGTTTTATTTATTTAACATTTTATTATTTGGGTCGCAGTGAATGTTTGTTGCAGTTGTCAGCAAATGCTTATGAGAGCGATGACCTAAATCGAAATTAGGAACGAGAATAATTAATTTGATTTCATTTACTGGAAAGCGAGGATGACCTAGGAAAAATTACAAGGAAAAAACGTTCTTATCGCATTCAAACTAAGTTGCAAATAGCAAAAGAGAATTATAGGTAGTGGAGGAAGAGGAGTGGTCAGTGCGGAGCAAACTCAGTTGAAACTCAGCTTGAAAAACCATTCGCTTTTGGGCAAAGATCTTCACAATTTCTTATGATATGAAAACTCTGAAATTATGATGCTGGTCAATTGCGAAAGATATGTAGGCAAAGAGTCGCCATGTTTTTGCCTTTTATATACAACCTTGGCAAAGTGACTCTTGATGGTAAGTGGAGTGGAATTCAGATAGAGTGTTGGCTGATTAGAGATAATAACTCCTCTCCAGTTGACATAGTTATGCCGGCCTGTTAAAAACTAGATAAATTAACACTTACGTGACCACTGTGGTGGGTTTTACACCTTGTGTCTAATGGTTGCAACCCTATATGTATAGCGGATAAAAATATCATACCACCAGCTAAAGAACTGTAAGTGAATTTTATTAGAAATGTGACATAGTCCAAGCTCTGAAATTCATTATCATCTCGCTTTTTTAAAGTGCTGTAAGTTAATTAGTAAAGGTGGTTGCATATCAAGAGACACTCTTGGCGTATCCCAGCTTCTTGTCTAAGAAAATATATGGCGTTCCATTCTGAATGCGAGACCCAATTAAATTTTATAAGCGTTTCACATTAAAACAACCTTCAGTGAAAGAAATTAAAATTCCACGGACGCACTCGCCTAGTTATCTTTCTAATTTGCAAGTTGGCATAGTGAAGGTAGACTCTTTTGTGGTTGTTTGTTGGTTTTGATAGTTTGAGTGTGAATATTTTGTAACTGCAGCAGAGACTAATTTTGGGTGAACATATTTTTTTTTTGCTAATGCTTTTTACACTAGTAAACTATGCCTGACCCATGTCTGATTGATGAAATAGATTTGTTAATTTTTTAACCCAATCAATTGATAAAAGAATTATAATTGAAGCAATCGTTTCCAAAGTTCTTGACAGCTTCATCCTACTCCTAATGAAGCCCTGAAAAAATAGATATTTTTAGCTACATTAATAATACTTCATGTATATGCCACGGAGAATAATTTGACACATGAGTCATCTAATATACTACTAAGTCGCCATTCATTTAAATTTCATAGAGGCACGTGCGGCCATAATGGCATCGGTGGCTTTTCAGTCAAAATTCATACAATATTCATAGCCAAAGAGACTGGGCCGGTCCTTTACACTTTACAGGTGATGAATTATAAGGATTTGAGGATGGACGAAGTGTGGCGCGGTTTAGAGGTTTATAAAGATGTGATTACGTTCAGCCTTATAGAATTTATATAACTAAGTTAACGCCTTGATATTCGTGTGGCTAGGCAGAGGCGTAGATACCCTAAACCCTTCTTCGTAGTACGTATAGCTAGTCCACCGATAGTCCAATGCTAAGAATGTTGGTAAGCTTGTATAGTTCGTGTGAGATATTTTAGTCACCAAAATAAAAATTTTCATCTGGAAATTCATACTCGGAATCACACGGTGCTCTCCTCAGAGTTACCTATGATGCTATGTTCGTGAGCCCAATTATACGAAATCATTTTGCTTATTATTGATGGCAACGATAATATATTTTACCATGTATTCATTTTATTTTATATTAAAAATATTTTAATAAGTCAACCTCACGTTTCATATGAAATTGTCGTCCGTGATATTAACTCTCTTTTAAGTATATTTACAACTATTTATCCAAAAAGGCAAACAAATTAAATGCCACGTAGCGAATAATTCCTCTTTTGGAGCTCTTAAATATGCCATCTGAACTACTACTGTGTTTATGTACGACATAATATTATTATTATATAGTTACAGTTATCACTGTATTGATATAAGTGCAACTTAATTTAAAAGTGAATAGATTTCTTTTTTCAGAAGAAAGTTAATAAATAATTATTGAATAACGGTTCTACATTAAGTTTATTAAATTACCAGAAACAATTTTTTATGAAAACAAAAATAATCGTTTCGGAATTAAAATAACATAAATTCAGGAAACTTATAAAAAACGTCGTTGCGTCGAGCATACTGACAATCATACTTATTATTATATAAAAGCTTTGTTCCTTGTCTAAGTACTTTGCGTGTGCGTGTGAGATTTGGCATAAATTAGTTCAGGCAGGAATGTAGAAACATAAAATGTATGTATATTATATGTCACTTGTGGTCAACCACTAGTAATAACTATATATACGTTTGAAAGGCTAATAATTTCTTTAAAAAACCATAGAAAAAAAGTACTGCTTTTAAATATGTATAAAACTTAGTATCACATAAAAACGTCGGTTAAGTCAATTAGCCTTTCAACTGGCGATAGGTATTCCCACCATTCTAAATTAATTCTCAATATTAACAATATTATATCCGCACCGGAGTCCGGCCCTGGCAGACGCCCGCAAAGTTGTGGGAATCGGTTCTAAGAGGGTTTTATAGGTAATTATTTATTTATATACTGCCTGAGTACGTCTTCTTGTAGTTGTCTTCCTGAGATTCAGTCTCGGTAAAGTTTTCATTGTTTCATTGGCTTTGTTTAATAGGTTAAACCTTAGTAGGTTAATGGTATAAAACAACTTGAGATTAAATGGCTTTTGAAATTATCTATATAGTATACTTGTTTTGCCAGCGATTCCGAAACCTTTTTGCGGAATGAAAATCCTATTATATTTTATAACAAATAGTAGTCAAATGTGTGATAGTATTACGCGGTTTCTCTCTCCGAAGAGATAGTAAAAGATGCAACTATAATATTCGTGCTGTAATAGCTTAATGAAAGAAAAAAGATTGATGAAGGTGGGGGAAGTGAGAGAAGTATATCAGAATCGTGCAAAATGGCAAGCCATAGTCTCTGCCTACCCTACTACCTGGGATTGAGGCGTGATACTATGCAATAGCTTAATTTGTTGGATTGTGTAGAGCTATCCATACAAATGTCAAATCTATAAGAAGTTTTTGAACACAACAGTATAGTGAGTAAATCATGTTAAATCATGCCCAGTTGCTCGAACTGGAAATAAAACCACGGCCAATTCAATCCAACGAGTTAAAATCTAGCTCCTATCATAATATTTTGAGACAATTAATTTCGAATATATCAGAAACTAATTTCAACAACCGAAAACAATTCCGCAGACTCCTTGTTTTGAAAGAGCTGATACGAGTAGCTCGATATAAAGATTTTTATGAGCATGGACGTAAAAACATCGTCAGACAGTCTAGCGGGTAAACAGGTGAGGTACAGACGCGCAGGGACAGTGGCAGGGCCGTGCGGACGGAACATCCACGCAGTAACGTAACTTGGGTGAATTGAGGAATAATATTAGCCCTGTATTATATACTGTCCCATTGCTAATCACGGGCCTCTTCTGCTACTTAGAGGGATTAGGTCATAGTCCACCACGCTGGCCTATTGTGGATTGGTAGATTTCACACACTCTTAAAATTTCTAAGGAATTTCTCAGGTATGCTGGTTTCCTCATGATGTTTGTTTTCACCGTTAATTGATTTGAGTAGTCACCTTGTAGTAAGGTACATATTTGTTTTTTCTGCATTAAATTTCTTTCAGAGTAGTTATAGGGTGACAGTGATATCTACCCTGTGTCAATTGTGCTAAGGACTTCACTTACGTCTACTGCGATATGTTTTAAATAGAATAAAGGTAAGAACAAATTGCTACGTACGTAGTGCAATAAGTGGACTCTAAAAACTTGTCCCTCTCAAAGGAATAAACTAAGAAATTCATTTTTTCAATTCAAATTCCTCATTGGATTACCATATTGTTAATCATATTCAGAGGAAAATATATAAGTAAAATGAAAATCTCTATGTAAAACATATTCAATGTAATTAGTGAGATCTAGAAACATGTCCCGAGCATAAATACCAAACAAATTATCTCCTTATTGCATTACCATCTTTTTTAATTATATTTAGAGAGATACATTGCCTTCTTAAGAAGGGGTAGTTTTTTTTTTACTAAAAGTCCCTAATTTCTAAGGGGGAAATAGGTTGCTTTTAAGCAGAAGTAGGTTCTATTACTAAATGTCCCTAAATTCTAAGGTCTATTGTATATTCTATTGTCGGACACTGCGCGGCACGTATACACAAACCTACATAACAGATAACGTGTTTATATCCACCAACGAGTAGCTTATTGGAACTTCTTTGTAGTTGCTGCTTGTTTTGCTATTGTGTTGCAGGTATATTGTGACAGTGATGTACTTTGCAAGGTAATTTGGCGTTTGCAACGTTTAATATACAAAAGTTATTGCTTTGTTTTGATTTTTTCTTATAGGTTTATGATTATCTATACATATTATGAAATAAAGTCCCCTTTTTTGTCTTTTTGTATGTTAGCGATTTTCTCAAAATCTTCTGAACGGATTATTATGAAATTTGGTATGGAGATAGTTTAAGGCCCTGGGAAGGTTATAGGCTACTTTCTATCCCAGGGAAATATATAGCGCGACTTTTATCTTGGAAAACTTCTTCGTGCCGGCAAAGCCGCGAGCAAAAGCTAGTAATAGATATATGAGAACACTGCTTCGGTGGCATAGTTTTATTATAGTACGACTGAAGTGCTGAGGTCTCGGGTTCGAACCTTGAGTCGGGCAAAGTTATATTGGGTTTTTGTAGTCAGTATCAGCCCGGACGGTGAAATTTTTGTTCGATATGGCGATAGGTTCGCCCCTTATCACATCATGAAGTGGAATACGAACACCAAACATGTTTCACGTTTATATTATAATTAGATGACGTACTATATTATTCAATAATAAAATACTGCACACCGCTTAGGTGAAAAATAAATATACAATAGAGACTAGGCTAAATAAGAATTACAAATGGCGGATTTTCATAACTGACGATATCTATCGGTAAACGTTTTTATAGACTAATGCAATATTATTTTAAAATAATATACTCGTATTATCATGTCTTTTATACGACATAATCGTCTCGAAACAGCTCACCCTAATGTCAGTTAGCATTTAACAGCGTGTATAAAAAGGAATACGTCCTATAAATATTTTTCGTAAACAGGTGATGTGCTTATATCAAAGTTATTACGTGGAGGAGAAATAAAAAGCCTCACGCGTTTCTTTGATTACTTTGTTTTTCCACGAAAAGATACTATCTTTCGGAGTTACGGTCTTTGTACGTAATTTTTTATGACACATGATTGATGTGAGATTAATGGAATATTAAAATATGTTTAATTATGTAGTTAGAGAGATATGTTAGTAAAATGAAAATGAAATGCTCTAAACAGTAATGAAAAGAAAACAATTGTAATTTTTCTCTTTTGTGTATATCATGTAATGTAGTTTATACCTTAAACTGAATTTGAAAAGAGCAACACCAGAGTTTCTTGCTCGTTTTTCTCTGGTGAGAACTGATTTCCGAACTGACAGTTAATATTGACAAAATCTAAATAATGTATAACATTTTACAGGTTCAAATAAATTATTTCATTTCAAAACAAATTGGCAACAATTTTTTTTAATGCAGGCGCGGCAAAGTTTCTACTGCACCTGATCACAAGCGGATATAAGTCCACCTATAATTTTTGGTCAACCTTCGCCAGTCAACACTTATCACCCTCTTGAAACCAGATATACACATGCTGTTTCTGGAACGCGACACATTTGGCCACTTTGGGTTTTATCTCTTGTGCACGGTGGTTGTTACTCGGATGGATACAAATATCTTACAACTACACATTTGTACCAACGAGCGTGATATGCTTGTATACTTGCCTCCTTGATCCAGCGGAAGACATACTCACGCCTTTTATATCCAAAGGGTTAGAGGTGCAACTGATGCACCAACTTTCTACCGTGTATTTCATTCCATTATAAGGCGAGCCTATCGCTATATAGAAAGAAAGAAAGATTTTATAATTGGGACAACATCAGTATAACATATACAATAAAGAAGATAAAAAAACAAAAAAAATTAAGTAAATATAACATAATTATGCCCATTGTGTCAACAACGAGGTTTCATTCAGCTTCTTGCTGCAGGGACACTCAGTTAGTGTGACATAAGTATATCGGACATATACTTACTTCAAACTTTGGGCTGATAGTAAGAATACCAGATATGATTTTGTCCGACCCGGGGTTTGAACCCGAGACCTTGTCACTGCAGTCGTACTGTACAACTACGCCAATAAGGCTGTCAACAGAGAATATTTTGGAAATTCCTAGGTTCGATTCCCAGATCAGGAAATTCGTTGTGTAGATTTTTTATCATTAGTCTGGTGCTGGATCCCGTAGAGAGAGTTGAAGCAGATAAATGAGGACGCGACTTATTTTCAACTATGCTGCAGGAATTATTAAGATTATGAATTATCAATGTATAATAGACGACCGACCGATCATTTTGTTGCATCAGCCTTAAAATTTATAATCTAAATTATATTGACCGAGATCTATGACAAAATATGAATTGAAAATATTATGTTTGTAAATGTAGGCGTATGCACGCTGTACACCGTTTCATAGTTTTTATAAATTTTTTAGTATTATTGTTTTTTTCGTTAATTTTTAGTTATTGCTAAATACTTTTATGTGGATTTTCTTTATGTGGAGTTTCTTTTTTTATGTGGAGCTTATATAATTAATCAGACTTTGTATAGAAAAGACTTATTAAAAAAATATATATATTATAAAAGAATGGACAATTGATGACAAAAAATAAAGCCCGGAGTTTCTTTCTGCCTTTCTTCTTCGGGTAGTCATCGCTTAGGTAGTTAGTGAAAGGCTGGTAGGTTAGCTAGGTTAGGGCTTTTATTGTCCTCACCGGTGAGGATCGCGACGCGTTTCTCCCTTATTGCCTATTCAAAAATACATATATACATCATTTTATTTCTTCTTCCCTGCCAGCCCGAGCTGGCCTCTTTGTTTACTAAGTATATTTTTCATTCATTTTATTTTCAATATAGATTGTCTTTATTTATATAAGCTAATCTATTTAAGTAATAATTAAATGTTCTCATGTACCTTGACTTATCATAAGTGCAACCATGTTCGCCTACGTGATGAATAAAGCATTTTTATTTTTTTTTTATTTTATTTTATTAGTTTTTAATAGTTGAAGTCAACTTCCTCGCGAGGATCCAGTTATGAGAAATCGTGTCTACCTAGTCTTGCCATAAATATTGTAATAAAGAAAAAAGAAAATTGTTAACTGCAAATAACATTTATTACTTTTACAGTGTGTCAGTTTAATACATAAATATAAAACAATTAAAAATATAAAAAGCTTATTCGAAGTGGTCTCCATTGGCTGCAATACAGTCCTTTAAACGATGAGGCCAGTTATCAATAGAAGCACGCACTCTTTCCATGGGAAAATTCTTCACTGCCAATCGTATAGATTGTTTTAGGGACTCCAAATTATCATGGCGTTTAGAGCAAGCTGTACTCTCTAAAACTGACCACAAATCATAATCCAGCGGATTAAGATCGGGACTAGACGACGGCCAGTCTTCAGCTCTGATGAAGTCCGAAACGTTCGATTCCAACCAAGACTGCGTGGACCGAGCTTTATGACCCGGCGCCGAGTCTTGCTGGAAGGACCATACTTGGTTATTGAACATGGTGATGTTAAGGGGCTTAACTACCTTCTCAAGAATGGTATCTTGATACACTTGTGCCGATGTTTTGATACCTTTTTCACAAAAATATGGCTCAGTCACTCCTTCATAGCTAACACCCCACCAAACCATCACTGAAGTCGGATAATGTCCACGTTGCACTCTGTCGACTAATTGGGAAGCTTCCTTAGAGCTTTGAGCATAAATACGGTCATTTTGTTTGTTAAAATGTTGCTCAATTGTAAAAATTTTCTCATCCGTAAACAAAATTTTTCTGTGACCTCCCTTTGCGTACCGCTTCAGTAGTTGTTTCGATTTTACCACCCTATTCTTCTTTAAATTATCAGTTAAGAAATGGCCAGTGCGTCTCTTATAGGCTGCAAGTCCTAAGTCATCTTTTAAAATACGCGACATGGTTCTAGGTGCTATCTTCATTTCCCGAGATAAAATCTTTTGCTTTCGGACAGGATTTCTTCGAATTCTTTCCCTTACTGCTTTGACCACCTTTTTCGTACGAACACTACGTGGACGGCCAGATCTTTTTCTGTCACAAACAGAGGAGGTCTCATTGTACCTATTAATAGCCCGGTACACAAACATTTTACTAATACCAAGTGTATGGAGAGTTTTAAAAATTGCATTTGGCTCCATACCTACTTTGTGTAATGCTATCACAGCGATTCGGTTCTCTTTATCACCCCACACCATTTTAATATCGCAAAATATTTTACAATGTATTGGCGCCAAAATGAGAAAACACAATGAACAATCGTATAAAAATGACAGATTCGAAATTCAAATGTAATATTTTTTTATAATTAAGTGTAACAGTATTTATGGCCAGACTAAGTACAAGCCCTACACTAATTGTTGCCCGATTTGCGAATCGTATTATCACACTTAAATACAAAAAAATTCACAACCCAACTGAATATGCAAAGTTCACACTCGTATCCAAAATCAAAAGACGACAATTCAACGCTATGTACACATCCACATAAAGCCAATTAAAGTTCGCTTTCATAGACCGCCAGTGTACACATGGCTTTA
Source organism: Manduca sexta (assembly GCF_014839805.1). Taxonomy (NCBI): domain Eukaryota; kingdom Metazoa; phylum Arthropoda; class Insecta; order Lepidoptera; family Sphingidae; genus Manduca; species Manduca sexta. The sequence goes on along the minus strand of NC_051138.1, from coordinate 758,886 downwards.
AGTCCACGTTCCTTTTTTAAACGATGACAGCGCAGGATTACAGCCGCTTTTGTTCAGCGCAGAGATGAAAGGAACTCCTGAGAGGTGAAAGGGCAGCGAATGCAACACAAAAAGCTGCATGATGTGGATGGAATATTCAACTAGGTAACCTGAGACGAGCCTTGTGACTTTTAAAATGGATTCGTTGGGAGACGTTTAAGGATTTTTTAAAGGAGACAAAGGAAGGTTTACCGCCGAGAAGGCGGGCTTGGTAACATGTGTGATGAAGGTTATTTGATAGACAATGAGACACCTGTGTCTATCAAAGCCTAGTACTGTACAGTAATTTGTGATTAAAAGTTAAATTTATACTCTATGTGGCGAAATTATCGTCTTGTCATTTTGTATACACAGATATTAGGTTTTTATCCTCGAATGCATATATAGAGGTCCTAGCGCATCCACTTTTCGCCAAATATTTTTCGTCCCATGATGTGATAGGCGAGCCTACCGCTGTACCGATTTGTTGCGGTACCATATAACAACAAAAAAATAGTTGTAATATTTTAGTCACTTAGACAATATAACGTTGGAATGTCGGTTATTCAGAATGGAAGATAGTATGATACAACTTTTGCAACAGAAGACATATCATTTCTCTCAATTGTGTATATGTCGCTGGCTCAGTATTGCAAGGTCCTATGTTAAATTATACTTATGTTGTAAAAATGAGATTTAGAATTTTCATGTTAGTAAAAAATGGGAAGCAATTAATTAAAGATTCCCCCTTTATAACTTATCTTTCTGGTATTGGAAATTATTATTGAAAAAGACTTAGAATAATGTGACATATTGATATAATTCAATATGCACATGAAGCATTTAACCTGAACTGTAAAACCCTAATTACCAACAAAGAATCCTTCGAGTTCCATGTTCCGAAAACACCGACCAATGAGTAACGTTATTTTTTAACAAAAGCCGCTACCGAAACGTTATTTACCGTTATGCGCGTATAAAATACGATAAAAATATGAATTATGGGATGATAAATTTATCGCTTTTCAGGTGTGAAATGTAATTATTCCGATAGTGAAATATTACAGTAGATCTATACATTGTTTAGATATTTTAGGGTTGCGTGTTCAAATAGTAAAAACTCTCAGCTTCTTGCTACACGAATTGGTACACCATTGGTAAATTTTTTGTAAGTAAATAGCATGTGAACAGAAGCGAATGGAATAAGTTGTACGCAAAATAATAATATGAGTCATTCAACACTAGATCAGCGACGTAAGGTATGATGTAATTAAAATATAGTCCTAAACAAAAACAATTTTCACCTATTTTTTAAGAAAATGTTCTTTTTACAGCGCAATATTTCTAAACAAAATTTTCGGTATTTATTCTTGAAGCTCGAAGTCACTGAATCGATGGTAAACGCTGCGAGTCCATCACATGTTAAATCCATCTATAAAGGAAATTAATAAAGCCCGGAATAATACCGGCTTACTGTCCATTCATTAATTGTAATTAATTGTTTACAGAACCTGTTCATTCAGTGCGCCATTGTTAGATAGGTAGTATTATTCATAAAATTCTTCTGCCTTAATTTAAATAAGAGAGTCTTATATTATGATAACTTTTTAATCGTATTATTACCAGGTAGACTAGTCATATTAAGTTATAAAAAAATTGCAAATATTTAGAAATATATTATGCGTGTGCGAAGCTCGCTATGTACTTATATATACATGTAAAAAAGTTTACAGCCCACCATAAAATTGGCCATAAACCTCGGTTACTTTTTTATTGCTTCCGAATGTAATTTCCGTATAATCAACGAAAATATAAGGATCCCTCCAACCTCCATTAATGTGAGGAAAGTCTTATCCCCACTCTAACTTGAAGCTATTCAACATACTTATATGATTGAGCAGTTTTACGAGTGACTGATCAAGCGGATTTTTTACCTAACAATCTTATTATAGGGCACATATTATTATTACCGTTTATTTTCTAAGTAACTTCTTTTAGACTTTTAAAAATATCTTAAAAAAAAACAATGCATATAAAAATGTTTCCGCAACATCCTATACATAAAGACTGCCCTTGAATCCAAACTCATATTATTCTTTAACCTAAATGTCAAATCATTTCATATTAAAGGCACGCGAAGTTACCCTGCAGGGTCTCTAATGTATGTTCAGTAAGGATCCGCGGCGGTTTCAATGGGCCCTTTAGTACAGGCACAGGTGTTTCCCTCGTTGCAAAGAGTAAGTGCCTAGGCATAAAAGCAGGAGCTATATCTAGACTTTTTACTTTGTTTGGCGTATGGAAATCTTTTGCTGGTGGATTTGTGTGAAATGTTTTTCGGAGTGATTTTTTTATACACACGACAAAGTGACTCCACTGCATCTGATGGTAAGTGGACAACGGTTCGGATAGTGCCGTCTGACGGGAGATGATTATGCTTTAGTCGACACAGTTATGCCGGCCTCGCCAGTCAATACAATTGTGGTTTGATGCGACGTTAACAACGTTGCCCAATTTTTTTTTTAAAAAGCTGTTCTAATGGCGGCTACAGCGTGAACATTATTTATATTACATAAGTTCAAGTTGTTTTTTTATATAATAATGGGTGTGAGCGAATGATATTAGCCCAACCTCAATTTTTCTCACGAAGATGTGATAGACCAAACCTAGCCACAAATCAGGTATAAATGACAATCCGGAGAAGATCAGGTATGCTACTCATGTTGAGTGTTATATCGACTTATGTTACGCGCCGCTATCCTAGTCGATGACATCGGGCGTTTCCGGAAGTATTCGGCTGCGCGGACAGGCTAGCAGAAGAGAAGATATGTCACGCGGCGAGTATTCTATTATTCTCTCTGGTTGCACGTAGTCAAAAAATGTCTAAAATTGTATTCCATAATTATTTTTGTTAACATAATATTTAATACTATAAAAAGAGCGTTTAACACTTACTTAAGTTGTCCCAAAGAGATGCTCGAACTAGGAATCGAACCCAGTTTGGGAATTATGAACCTCACACTTAACCTCTACGATAGAACAGCACAAAGGGAATACTTTATTAAAACTTATGAGCAATGTTAATACCGTTTACAACTAGGCGTGAGTCACTCTATTAGGGAAACACCTTGTTTATTTCATTACTAATTAATTAATAAATATGGACTATGGATTTAATAACGAAGGAAACCAAATGTATTGTTTGAACAGATTCAATTTGCAAAATAAGAGCATACACGGTACAACTGTGTGTTTAATGGAAAAATTTAAGTGAATTTTTATATCCTGAATTATAATTGGAATCATGTTTTTTTTTTTATACAGTACATTCCAATTATAGTTAGTGAAAAATTTTATTTTTATATTTTCGCATTTATACATTTGAATCTGAATTGTTTAAATAGTAGTACTTGTATTTGTTATTGTTTTAATAGCGTTTAGTATGTATGAGTTTCATTTTGCAAATTATCATTTTTTTATCACAAATAGTGCATGTTGTGACTGCCTTGAGAAGGTGTTACGCTTATATTTTATAATATTGTTATTATTTTATTTAGTGTAAGCAACATTGTAATAACATTGTTATGGTGTTATAATATATGTATAAATAAATAAATAAAAAATAACTACTGGCTTTCCTAAATAAATAAATATAATACTACAAAATATTCGAAAGTATTTAAGAAAGTAAAACTTTGTAAAGTGCTAAACTATTGCGAGCATTTTATCATTTTTAATGTTGAAATAAAACTATATCTCGGATCATATCGGTTTTTTTTTATATTTTCGTTTTTCATTTATACCAGTATAGGTAGATTTTGTATTTTTTACTTTTAAAACGACCAATACCTCAGTCCTCCTGTGACCATGAAAGCTGCAAAATTTTCGAAATGTCAGGAAAAAATTATAATTAAAAAAAACCGCGATAGTCAAATAATAGGATTTATTTTAATGTCCAAAGTTGGCGTAAACGTAAAAAATATTAAATTGTATTATTTTTAGTATTCGAAGAATTTTAAGTTAAGAAAAAATTTACTTTAAAATATTTTTGACTCTTTGGTTTTTTATACTTTGCATTGTCGTTACATTACTTAAAAAAAAATTGACTTTAATTATCTAGTGACAAACAATATTGTCTTCATTTTAATATTTTATCTCTTTCATACATACATACCATCACGCATTTATCCCCGAAGGGGTATGCAGAGGCGCAACTAGGGCACCCACTTTTCGCCAAGTATGTTCCGTCCCATGATGTGATAGGGGGCGAGCCTATCGCCATATCGGGCACAAATTTCAGACTCCGGGCTGAAACTGAGCAGAAAAACCCAAATATCACTTTGCCCGACGCGGGATTCGAACCCAGGACCTCAGAGCGCTATTGTACCCTTGTTTTATCTCTTTCGATTCAGAGATTTTTTCTTTATTGTAATGTTCTTCAATATACTTTGACGCCGTAATTTGGAACGTGGCCCAAATATTTGCGTTAGAAATATCTAATGTAAGTAAATGGTTCGTAAATACAGGATCTTGGAAGAATTAAGGGGGAATATGAAAAGGTGTTTATTCGAGTTGGTCGACTCATTAGATTACATTTTAAAAGTTTTACTATTTAGGGTCTAAAAGTAATGATGATCGATTCCTGTAAAGGTCGACAAAAATTAGTAAGTTTTTCTAAGTAAACTAGCAATGGGTGCTTAGTGCGCTAATAGGCTCTGTTACTTTCGTACTTCTACTTATAAAACTATTGATAGATTTTTTTTTATACGTGGAAGACAAAGAGACCCGACTGCACCTGAAAATAAGTCGAGTGGGATCAAATAGAATTTCGACTGACGAGAGATGATTGCCCTTCGACATTCGACATAATTAGGCCGGCCTGACGGAACCGGATAGACACAGGCTAATCTCGCAACATGACACACAAACGTGGACTACTATGGCGGGTTTTAACACCTTATATATTATGGTGGTTACTATCCAGGCGGATATAAAATATATCCTACCACCAGCCAGTCGGCCTATTTTCAATTTTGTAGTTTTAGTGATTGCCTCTTACATAAAAATACAAAATTTGCCGCTTATAATGTTATATGTTGTAAATCACTGACGGGAAATAAACAAATTAATAAATTTAACTGCCCATCTAAAATGAGTTATGAATAGGAAATCTATAAAAATTTTAATTAAATTCAGCTCCTAAAATAGGTAAAATACACAAAAAAATACAATTTACTAAGAGCCCTAACCACTGTATTAAAAGTCGTAAATAAATATTTGAACAATCACTTTGTATTATGAAACAAGACAAAGGTTCTCATTAAAGCCTACGTAACCTAGGAACACTAAATTAGTCTAACAATGTGAACGCAGTACACAAGAAACTTTAACGAGTTAATATTAACGAAGTGAAAATTTAAATTACAATTGTTTTATTAATTATAGTGTCTCGAGTGTTGAACAAGGGATTTTGAATGAGAATAGTAAAGTCAAAAAGCTCACAGGCAAACCAATTGGGATATTGGTGTTTTCAAATGCAAACACCGCGACGAAGAGCTCTCATACGGATGAGTCAGCTTGTAGGTGATTTTCAGTATATGTTGCAGTCGCCAATCAAGATTGTGCTTACTATTTTTCTGTTTTGTAATTAGTATGTATTCTAAGAAATTTCCTCATCAATAAATCCTTTTACTTTGTACACGAATTCTTTGAGTAATAAAGTACCTTCTAGTATTATAATTAGGTCTAGATTATGGTTAATGGTCTCTAAATTAATTTAAGACTTTAGATTTTTTTACTTTACTTATAAATAAAACTAGCTTTTGCTCGCGGCTTCGCCCGCGTGTAGGAGTTTTCCGGGATAAAAGTCCCGCTATATATATCCCAGGATAAAAAGTAGCCTATAACCTTCCCAGGGTCTTAAACTATCTCCATATCAAATTTCATAAAAATCTGTATATTTTGAAAAACTCTATAACATACAAAGAAAAGACGACTTTGTTTTATAGCATGTATGGATACAGCGAACTATATTTATTTATGTCATATAAAATATTTACTGATATTTACAAATAAATGATTTGATTTGACTAGACGAACACACGAGATACATGTCTGTATAATATTTTTCACCCCAGTTTTAGTTGTGTATGATCCGAGGTGAAAGGTGACGCGACACCACATTGAACAATAATGCAGTGCTTCGGAAACCATTAGTCTAAAGGTGCGGGTTTTCTCGTTCCTGACAACAAAATGGATTTTGTTATACAACTTACGCTGTTTCCTTGTTGGATATAAAGTAGCATATTAGAATTTGAACTCTAGTATGCGGGATTAGGAGAATTAACATTTTGTTGGAATAAAAATATATTTTGTATATTTGTGACAAAAATATTTTACCAAGCGGCGATAGCCTAGTTGGATGTGAAACGGACTGCGGAGACGAATGTTCACAGGTTCAAAACACACGGGCACACATTTCTGAGTTTTCTAAAAAAATATGTGTGTATTCTTTGTGTATTATCGCTTGCTTTAACGGTGAAGTAAAACATAGTGAGGAAACCTACATACCTGTTACCTTTTATCCCGATAGTTTGCTGTAATATTAAATAATCACTTTCTAAAATTTTATTTTTCTATTGTCATTAGCGTCGTATAGGTGGCGCTACCAATCGCTATAGTATTTTCGAGACTATTGTAGCAGGATAGGCTTTTCAGGCGGGTGAAGCCGCGAGCAACGCCTAGTTTATGATTAATATCAAGAAAACCTATTTGTGTTAATCAGTATACCAGAAAACGGTTTATTTTCTTCGAATTTAACTTAGCTAGTAGTAATTCATAGTTAATGGATCACATGTAGGTTTACTAGGTAATGTGCTTGTGTATGCGAGTCCGTCTTAGTGGGTTACGCTAATTCTAAAGCCAATCAGTACACAAGCACCGTGGTATTCTAGTTGGAATTATACTGTAGCCATTGCGATAACGAAATATGAGCCTTATCACCTTATTAATAATGTTTGTTTTACTGTTTTATTTTAACTTTAGTTCCTCATAGGGTTGGCATTACAGTCTTTTATTAATAAAATAATTACCCGTTAGATCAGTTTAATTTCAAAATTTATATTATTAAATTATATATGTAAATAACATATTATGTACCTTCAATTTCTTATTAACTAATAAATAAAAATGGTTTGCTACCATTTTTTTTTTATTTTAATTGATCTCATTGGTCAAGTGGTAGCCATCAAGGCTGTGAAATATGAATCTAACTTCGATTCTCTGGTCAATTAACCGAACGTGAACATTGCACGTGATCCTAATTCGTACAGCGATACTCTCCGATTTTATAAGACGGATACAAGTTTAATAATCACTTGTGCTTCGAAATACCGCTTTCCATTTTGGAATAATAGCATAAGCTAAAACAGGTAAGGTCAGTTTTGACTCTACACGTATAACTCTAATAGAGAATAGACCCGTGTTTTCGTGAAAAGACCTGTATTTCGACCGCGCACGATTTCAGTCAAATTTTTCGCAAAACTCGATCAATCGCACGAAAAATCCGAGCTCGGTTGTAATTTTTATTCGGTGTCGCGTTCATTGTGAATTTTTAAACGAACTTTCATTTCCAATTTGGTACATTCGTGCAGATTATTTTCCAATTGTTGACGAACGACTGTGATTATATTGTTAAATTGTTTCGTTTTTTGTTTGTAAAATAAATGGATGTTTACAATCATGTGAATATTTAAGAGACAACAATTAATCATAGTTTTATTTGCAATATTTTGTTTTTGACCTGTTTCATTTTTCTTTGAATTTTATTCACAATTTTGTTTACTTCCAAATTTTTTATCGACAACCAACAAAACATACACCATACATAACTATTTCTAACATTACAGTAAGTAATTGCTGCAGTGCAGTTTTAATTACAGACTGTCACAGCATTAACATATTATTACATACCTGTAAACAATTGGCTGCACCGTAAGTGCAGTATATTCTAAATATAAGACTTAATATAAAACTAGATTTAGGTTTCAACAAGCGAGTTCAATATATTTTTTTTTTTTGATGATAGAAAGCGAGTCATTAAATATGTCAATACGATTAGATTTAAAAAATCCATTTTATATTTCATGCTAGAATATTATACGATGATAATCCCATGGTTCATTTTATGGTTCACATGGTTTATACAAAAATATTATACGGTGATGGTCTCTGATGAGAAGGAAAATGAACAGTTAATTAAATAATTGTTAAAACGTTACTCCTATGGTCAGTTAATTCAGACTTTATACTAAGAAATTACTGTAACAAAAAAGAAAAAACGACAGAGTGGGACACACACACTTGCGCAGGTATGTAAGTGCACATGCGGAGTAGTGCGAGAACGCTGTGTCACACCATACCTCCCATATAAAAGCGACGTGCGCCTTTATTAATTTACTAGGTCTTCTAATTTGTTACTGTTACCACCTAAGTACGCCGCTGTGTATTAAACGTACTCTGGAACTTTGAAAATATATAATAATATTCAGTGCCATCCTTGGAGTTTCATTATCGCTAGAGTTGTAACTCCCATACTTCACCTCCAACAACACACAACAATTCTACACAGAGTGTATTGTATGTCTGAAAACACAATGAATCTCGATTTCACTACGCTTCTGACTGAACTCAAATATATTTCGAAGAATCATACTAGCAACCACACTTTTTAATTCAATAGAATAAAGCTGTAATCATAATTAACATATTATAAGCGTTCTTGTGTACCTACTCACAAGTTTTAGTTTCAGTTATTCACAAAAAAAACTGAAACAAACAGCTATTGCTAGACCAGCCGGATATTAAAATAGTTCAATGATTATTATAATGGTACTTAAAATAAAATCATTGGAAAGACGAAAGAAAACTGAAGGTTTCTCGGAATAGCGAGTTGAAAGTCGAGCGGATTCCATTAATTTACAGTAAATGGTTATGTATCAGTTTCATACAATTGATGGTCCACTTACAAAGTGGATAGACTGCTAAAAGTCGGAGAAATCGTAGGATACGGAGATACCATTAAAGGACACCTATCTTCCGTAGTAGATATAGCTGACTATAAAGCTACTGTCCCTTAAGAAATACGTCTTATAAATTCAACTACAAAATATTCATTTAAAAACTTTATTGTACACCATAAATATTAACGAAAAAACAGATATAAATACATATGGTGGAAACAATTTAAACACTAGTGGTTCAAATGGCGATCTTATCGCTCAAGGCCATCTCTACCAGACAACCATTAGCATTAACAATGTAATTTTGATTTTAAAGTTTCATATATTAATGATTTATAATCCGTGTAATGATTTATTGTAGCCTTCTGAAGTGTATTTTTTTCTTCTATGTTCAATTCCACTTATTCCATGTAGTGAAGAGGTAGATACGGCGTCAATATTCACAATGTGTCAGCGTGCATCCAAAACACTGCTGTTCGGTTTATTTTATTAGTCTGCGCCGTATCTTTTCGTTTAAATTATCGATGGTTAATTGAAAATTAAATACACATATATATACACACGCACGCAGCTCGCTTTCATTGATGGAAAACATTGTAATTTAATTTAGGATACCTAACAAGCCCAAATAGTGCTTTAATTAATAAAGGAAACCCATACTGTACAATATAACGGACATTTCGAGTTATTTTCTATTTGTAAATCCATGTAACAAGCATAAATATGAAAATGCTCGAGATTTTAGTAATCAAATCGTTGCCCAAAACGAATCATCTAAATGAAAAACAAACCAAAAATTGATTTCAAATCAAATTTAACACTGTATTATTTTAAACTAGCTTCCGCTCGCAGCTTCGCCCGCGTGGATTTCGGACTTCAAAAATGGAGCCGGTCGCGAACGTTCGAGAATGTTCGTTTTACGAAGCTACTCGCTAGGTGATTCGCTAGCCTCTAGGTGCCAAGCAAGCCGCCTGCCTGTGCGTTCGCGACCTTATATATATATATATACAAAAATAATCCTTATAGCATGATTCAGTATTCACGCATGATGGCTTATTATTAGCGTATTTCATGTATAACTGTGGTGTTTCTATACCGATTTCTATGATTCTTTTTTATGGAATATTTAATAATGTTAACTTTTTGTATTAGGGATGACTGAGAGTGTTATAAACGTAAGAGTAGACAAATATAATGAGAAAGCTTCGAACTGCTAAGCTATCGGGAGTTACACGTGTTATTGTGAGTCAACCATAAAAGATAGACATATGCTGTCGTGGGATATTTTTACATAATTTTAAGGAGAACATTTCCGTCATACATGATTTCTGTGTAGCTTTAACCATTAAGGTTGCACACGCGACGGAAGCTTAAAAAATGGAGTAACTTCTCCCGTTTTCCCAACATTTCCCTTCATTGCTCTGCTCCTATTAATTGTAGCGTGATGAAAAGTATACTATAACCAGCACAGGAGTATGACAAATAATTGTACCAAGTTTCGTTAAAATCCGTCGAGTAGTTTTTGTTTCTATAACGGTTATACAGACAGACAGACAGACAGACAAAAATTTTACAAATTGCATTTTTGGCATCAGTATCGATCCCTAATCACCCCCTGATAGTTATTTTGGAAATATATTTCATGTACAGAATTGACCTCTCTACAGATTTATTATAAGTATAGATAAAACTATATTGCGGATTTTAGCGCGATTATTCATATTATATTTTTTTCTTGACATTTCGCAGAATTTGCAGCCTTTGAATTCACGGGGCGGAGTGAGGTGTTTGTCATCCGAACGTCAAAGATACAATATCTACCAACATTTACTGTATTCATTTATAGCTTATACGCACGCGGATCAATAGCGCAATGTCCGCGAAAATTTTATTTCGCAGTGGTAACGCCAAACTTTAAAGTGCATAAAACATTCGCCGAAAAAATCTGCCGAGCATCGCGTCCTATTTGCATCAAACTAGGTTTCCACGAAAGAATTAAATTCGCTGTTGTATTTACTCGAAACTCGTTTTTGTTTCACAAAGGCAGTCACGGCAGCCGTCCTGATATTGAATTTGATTCAGTGTTGTCCAAATAGTATAATGACTATAGAGAACTTTGCGACCTTTGGCGGTCGCCAGAATTACAGCCCAATTTAATGGATGCAGAGAGGCTGCTCTGGGAACGTAAACTCGTCAGGGAGCCTATTTTGTATCTAATACATCAAATGATTTAAGATTGCATCAGAGTATTATAAACATAATCTATGAAAAATAGTATTTATTCGTTTGACGGGTACTCCGACACCGCTAGACTGGCGTGAGTATATAAATGCCACTCTGATGTTGGTGGTAGAATATATTTTATATTCACCCGGATAGTGACCACCGAACAAAAGGTGTTAACTCGCCATAGTGGCCTATGTAAGTATGTTGCTTTCCGGTATCAGTCTGTGTATGTCCGGTTCCAATATGCCGGCATAATTTTGTCGACTATCGAGGGGTAATCATATCTCGTCACTCATAATTTCCATACATTATTTTACTTAAAATATTTATTTGTTTTAGATTGCCGAGAATACGAAGAATCTATACACTCTTCAGAATAATGTTAGCAGATTAAATTTAATTGATTCCGAGAACGGAATGAATTAATATCGTATATTCCCATTTCTATTATTTCAAACTCAAGTAAACGTCTTAATTAGTAAGGGAATATATTTCAAATCAGTGCCTACGGGGCTACAAAGCTGCGGTGCTACGGTGCTACGGAGCTACGTATCTACGTAGCAACTCCGTAGTTCATAATAAATTACAATTATTCCTTTGTTGTAATGGCTCTCGGTTATAATGTGGTCCCTGGGCGCTATTATTCAGCCTGAGTCCCGAATCTCTTTACATTTACATTTGCTAGTTCAGGAAATAATTTTAAAGGTATTTTTTATAACCGAACAACGGGATTAGTTAGTTGATTTCTGCTATACCTATATTTAAAAAATCTTAAAAGTTCAGTCATAAATTAAGCCAATCTAGTGACGTTATATAATTCAGTTAGAATAGATTTAAATGAACTATGTATCTATTACCTACTTACCGCATACGGTCATTTTGACATTGCGTTACTAAATGATACCACATACTTATCTGCTTGGAAATAAGACTGTATATATGTTTGTACACGTATCACTCAAAAACTACAGCATGGAATTAAATGAAACTTTCACCAATGCATTGCTAGAACTCTAGTGTAAAATATAGGTTTAATTTTATCTCGGGAATTTACAAAGCGGGACAATTATCCCGGAAAAACTTTTTGAGGGGCCGCGAATAAAAGCTAATTTTAACTAAAGCTATATAGAAATTATTATTGAAAGATAGTTGGTGTAATTGTCCGATAATATCCGCCAAACGCAACACTCCATTTGGACAGTCCGAACACAATCGCTAACACATATCAGTTCATATCGCGACATTACTGCACCACGTACAATAGCGAAAGCTTTGCCTAATAGGATTACGGACAATCGCATTAAAGCACCGCCGGTTGTCATGGCAACCGAATTATGTGGACACACTTGAGAAATGCTGAAGCTTTTTGAATTGTACTAGATATTGATTTAGGACTTTGCGGAATCTCCCACAGCGTGTACTTGATCCTAGGATTAATGAAACAAATTATTAATCTTGAGCCTTGACTATACAGTTTATAGGGAGGTATATGATTTACAGTTTGCTATACTTAAACTCATGAAATTTTATCATAGTCTGTTTCGTCATGAATCACGTGGCGGTGAGTGATAAGGATTTTCCAGCAGTGGGAATCACATTACTTGAGAATCAATTTTGAATATAAAAATTGTTAACCATTAAATCTAACCTTTAAGTAAAATATTATAAAGAGTAAAACCGTACATTTAGTTCCAAAGGGACCAAGGTCTTAATTCAATATGACAATATTCCGCTTAAATCTTGTTACGCACATATTCGTCAATACATTTTATATAATAAACTAGAGTTTACGAACGAATCCGTTAGCAATAAATAATTTTTCAGGGATAACTACAATCATATCAATATAAAAGTTTGTATGTTACTTTGGGACAAAGTAACCCTCTATTGGTGAACGAATTATTGAATCAATCTAGAAATCGAACGACATATTCCTTTGAGATTTATAAAAAATATTTAGATTAATATAATATATCGTAAATAACATGATAAGATATATAAGTAACCTATCAAAAAATTATAATGCAATAAAAATACACAACAGTTCAAATATCGAGGTGGAATAAATTTGGAATAAAAGCGTGACATCGGGACGGGATGCGCCTAATCACGTCCGGACCGTGACGCCGCGCCGTGACACGTTCATGTCACGTGGCTTTATACGCTGGATTTCTGTATTTTGTTCAAATGAGCATGTGGATACGAAACTGAATTTATCTGACCTCGTAAGGATTTTATAGATGTTAATAAAAAGAATTTGATGTAATTATTTCCCTTTTTTTATAATGATTTCTTATGTTAACGCGAATTTTAGTGAAATAAAACTAATTTTCGATTTTAATTGCGGTTATTTATGTTTTAATTTGTTCCGAAATTATGTTAAAATATAATAGAAAATATAAAAAACCCTCAAAAATCCAATTACTATATTTTTCTATCAAAAATAGAAAATATATGTGTTTATGAGCGACATGTCAGTTACCATAAGGTATCTGACTTATGCTTTCAAGACTTTTATAACAAAAATATAAGCTCAAACTAAAATGATGGCAAAATCGAGCTAGTTATTCGTCTCCGGGACAACTTTCAAGAGCTTACGAAGTTTTTTATTCAGTTTAACTTTAATCTAACGACGCTTGCGGTGCACTTTTAAACTCTTCCGAAGATGGGTTAATCAACGTTTTGAAACTTAAAGCTTCTATATAAATATGAGGGAGCCACACATCTTCCCGCATATATCATTAAGTGAAAGAAAAATTTAGGAAATAGTGAAAAATTATAGGCCAAATTGTTACATCGGGTAAGAAGAAATTACGGTACGTAACTGTATTTCGGACTGAATGTTGATGTTGCCGGTCCAACTAATTCTCCTCGTCCAGTAGTAGTGGTCTTAGTGAATGTAAAATTAATATTACTTTTTATTATTTATTTTGTGAGACCATAAAACTTTTTTATTTAACATTTAAGGTTAGAATAACTTATGGTTAAGTGTTTTAAACACAAATATATGGTTTCGTTTATTAACGCAATGTCAAAATGACCCTTAATTACCCAAAGTTAGTAAAGGTGTTTAGATGTTTGTTGGAAATATCGTAAAACAGTTGAAATGATTTGAATGGAATTTAAAACTCACAATTCTTGAGTCAATATTCTTTGTGTAACTATGGTTTATACGCAATCAAAGCGGTACTCGCCTCTTCGTTGAATTGTATGACAAAAAAACGTAAAAAATTCGGCGATATTTTTGCACAGTTTCCCCTTGAAAAATTATTAAGCAAAAAATCATAAGCTCCTTTGTCTCTTATATTAATTATATCATAGTCATCGTCGGAAAATGCTTTAGTGTCATAAAGAATGACGCCGGTGTTGATGCCTTTCCTCATTTTTACCATTCGTCCAACGTTCAAAATGAAGTCATCTTTATTCGGTCCAATAATATGAGAAACCGTGGACATATATCTGTGTCTTGTGAGTTGTGTGAAACTGTAATTGTCCAAAAATAATTATTTGATAAAATAATAAAAAAAATGTTGTCTCGTTGGTATTGGTAATGTACTTATATGGGCTTTAAATCAATAGAATCTTAAATTCGAATCCGACGTCTAGCAATACTCTGCAGGTTTCATCCCAATTTGCCCGTAATTGGATCAAAGAGTCCTTAATGTGCAGTTGATGCAACATCTTTTTTCAAGCATATTGCGGAATATTTCACTTATTTAACCACCGACTGTACCTGACATCAATCTCATTTGGAAGATCTAGCTCCAATCTGAATCATTCAATGAAAACCAGTCAACCTGGGATTCGAACCCTTATCCTGCTACTAAAGTAAGGTGTCGACACCCTAATCGATTCCGTATATTATCATATAACGCCTAATGAAGGGCTGTTCCCGCCAAGGTCAGCACAATCTTAATAGCTTTATTATCGAGGTGATATGGTGATTATGACAATGACTTGCTGAACGGGTGGAATCAATCACGTCCCGTTACCTCGCGAGCTTGAGTCGGGTTTCATAAGTAATTAGATGGGGGAAGCTGCTGATCGTAACGTTTAACTACGCGCTTACGTTTTGAGGGTAGACAGTATTATTAAATTAGAGGAGATAATAGAAAAGAGGTTGAGAATTTTGTGCCTTATACGTAACAACAAAGCAGACACTTTAAATTGGTTGTTCGTGAGACTGCAGTTACCTGTTGGGCTGGTCTATTCATAAAATAGGTTAAACTGTTTGAATTGTGGTTTCATCTTGTACAGTCCGTCACATATGTAGCTGGACAAATTCAAAACTGCAAATCTCACTTTTGCATTCTCATCGAAATTTATTGTCTTTTCTTAAGAAATAAAAGGGATTCATTTTACTTCACACAAAGTTGTTTTTCAATGAAACGGAACGCGCATAAGCGATTAGGAGTTTGGTTTCTTTGAGCGATTTATATGGCTGACTGTACATACTAATACTATGATATCGACATCGACTCTGTAGTTACAGGATAACAAACGCAATAATTACCGTCGCGTATAACGTCTTCCATCACGCACAATTTATGCATTTTGATTCTCAATTGCATAAAAAACACTATTAAATATTGTTAATAATACATTCAAGATTAAAATAACACTCAAAACGAAAATAAATACATAAATCATCAATAAATACAGTTTAGATTCCAATGCACATATTTCCGGTACCACGATCGCTTCTAATCCTAACTGCACAATAACTTAACTGCAGCGATTGTAATCAGTGTCGACTAAGCAAACGAGAGACGCCAAACCCGAGCTTAAGGCTTTAGAACTGAATCTATGTTATTTAAATTAATTCGAGTCGAGTTTGTCTATAATATTCCAAATAGATAACTAGAAATGTCTTTGTAACAGTACTCGTATACACGCATCGAGCAAAAACATTTACTGCCATTTTCAATAAAAAATCCAAATCGCTTTTTTGAATCTTTTATTTATTGCTTTGCTTGACGAGACGAGCTTGCCGTTTGCCTGATGGTAAGCGATACGACTGCACATAAACAGAAGAAACACCATCCAACATCTTGAATTACAAAGTATTGTAGGGTATTCCACTGCGCTCATCATACTGAGACATGACATGTTAGACTTATCATGTCTAGTAATTACACTGGCTACAATGTCCTACGGATTCTTGTGAAATTTAATATGAAGATACATTAAGATGCGGGGAAGGTTATAAGCTGTCTATCCCGGGAAAATATATAGCGGGACTTTTATCATAACGTCTATGATGACATTCTAACCATAATCCTTGGCGCCCTCATAACTTCTCGACGTCCTCCATGGTATTTGACCGTCTTCCTCCACCCGACTGCTCTCCAGACTCCAGCGAGCTTCTACTGTAACGCTTAATGCTTTTGCGAAGACCGAAAACTCTTATAATTAATAACTATCGTAAACGATCAAGTTTCCGTCAACCAGAAATAAATTCACAAGCTCGTGTCACATTGTAGGAATTGTTACGTCGACGCAGGCGCCGCCTTCTGATATTCGACCGGAAGTTTAAACTTCAGCGGAATAAGAGCACTTCAATCGAAAAGTTATTTTAGGAGTCGTTGAAAGGCTGTATTTAAAAGTTTGTGAATTATTCGACTAAGAACTATCATGGAATAAGGCTGCAGGAGAAGTTATAGGCTGTAAAATAGGTGAACGTAACTTATTTATTTATATAAAAATATACTCTCGATTCTCTAAGATGAGCTTTATGATTAATAACGGTAACAAACACGTTTATTTTTGTTACGGAAGTCAGTTATGTCACTAAGCCTTTTACTATAACAACTATTATAAGCTTCGTAAACGATCCAATATCCATATCTTCAACCAATAAAGAACAAAGAACATCAAAAAGCGTTTTTGCAAATCTTTAAACTCGCATAAAGGAACGAAATCAAACCTCCTTTGAACAGCCTTACAGCACTAATCTTTCAAATATGTCGTGAATGAGAGAAAAATTCGCGAGGAATTTTCTAATCTGAATAATGCTAATATTAGATATTAAACGTCTACAAGTGGAGCACAATAAGATGTCATTTGAAAGGAACCGTGGTTGGATTAACCGTCGAAGTTAATATCCCTGCTGAGAATAAAGGAAATGGAAAAATGGGACGTCGCGACGAACACTGCAAGAGTGGGGACGGGCTGTTACTGGAGTATTACACTTGTTTAGCAACTTGTGATAGTTTACATTTGATTTCACGTTAAATAAAATTTCAAATATTGACTGGAAGTTTTCAATCATTAAAATTAATTTAAAATTTGTGCAAAATACGTCCGCAGTGATGCTTGGACGTAGCTCATGTCATGGCTTACGACTTCAAAACAAGAAACTGGAGCCCCAACACTAACATCATCTTAGTGCTTATTTGTCCAAGCGACTATATTTTCTTTAATGACATAGTAATTGTAACTTCCAATTTTAGCACATTGTATACAGGGTCATATTGTATGACCTTGGACGGGACCACAATCCTCAGTAATGAGGGGCCGACTGGAGAGAGAGACATACAGGGTCATTTTGACATAATAAAAACCCTTGTGAAACAGAGAACCACCACTTAAAACTTGTGCCTTAGTACACATTAGAATTAAGCGACTATATCAAAATATAATTATTCAAAACATACAACATAAATCTAATTGCTCAAACTGATTGAGTTCCGTTACTTGCCAAATATTGATACGCAATATAAGCTTTTAATTGGCTATGCACTGATAACAACTCGATTATCTTATGATACTATAGATCAATTTGTTTGCTGGTGACAAACATTATTAGTAACTGGGAGAATGCTTAAGTTCATTGTTTTACTTTGGATGGATAAGGAGACGTGCATTTTTTTTTTAATGTGACTCTACTGCTGCTGACGGTAAATGGAGTGGGGTCCAATAAAATGTCGAATGATGAGATATGATTACTCCTCGATAGTCGACACAATTATGCCGGCCTGTTGGAAATGGATATACACAAGTTGATCCCATAACGCGACTCACTTCCGTGGGCCTCTGTGGTTTTAACACCTTGTGTGTGTGTCGCTATCCGGACGGATATAAAATATATCCTACTACCATAAAAATTCAACTACTATAATACTACTATCATAATTCAATGACAAACAGATTAGGTTTATTGTAGCAATACCAATAATACAATGTATCTACTTTAAATTGCTTTTATTTTAAAAAGATTACTTCATAGAAATAATAACGTAGCCACTGTCATCCTGCACTACAGAAAAACTAAAACATGTTTTCAAAATGGCACTGCATTTGGAAGCAGTCACAGATACGATCTCGTTTCTGGTCCCAGAATCATAAACCATACACCACCAACATTGTAATAGTTTGGAAGTATGTGTAGGATTTTTGAAAACTAGGCTTTGGTAAGAACCGGGCTATATTAGACCACACTACCTTACAATAAGCAGACAAAAATGTATAAAGTTTATGATATTATCTAAAACCTGAGCAAACATTGTAAATATGGCAAGTAATTTCCATATAATAGGCTCTACTATAATAGCCTTTATGTAGCATTACGAATCCACTTTCGGCAGCCTAGCTCGTGGGATAAATAATTTCATTACTCAAAGTATGACTAGAAAAACATTGTTATTCGTACAAAAAACGTTCATAATGAATTCTGTTTATGTTTTCGCTTATTCGCAGATTTTCACTCATATTTGCCCAACAGCCGTTTTTATAAGAGAATGACATGAGCATGTCGGCTATCTACCTACCCGTTAGCTTTTCATCGTCCACTCATATTAGAAATAATATTTTCAAAGTTGATATTTCATATAGTAGAGATAGATATTTCGACTGACGAGAGATGATTGCCCCTCGACAGTCGACACAATTATCCCGTCCTGTTGGAACAGGATATACACAGGCCGATCCCGGAATGCGACACACTTGCGTGGGCCACTATGGTGGGATTTAACAGCTTGTGAGCGGTGGTACGCTACCGCACCGTACCGCTATCCGGGCATATATAAAATATATCCTACCACCAGAAAAGTATTTCAAAGGAACAATAAAAATGAAGGAACATGTTCTCCGAAGGGGTGCGGCAGTAATGTGCTTGTAATTAAAAAAAATAACTAAGCTCTCTAACAATACGACACGAATCAATGTAAATCACAATGTTTTACCCTTATTTTATTCTGTTCAATACCATTGCAATTTATAAAAGTTATGCTAATAATAATTGTGAAATCCGTGAAAATTTTATCTAAAATTACATTTCCATTATAATTTATAAAAGCTCCGCTAAAAATGATTATGAAAACGCAAAAAACTATATCCAAATTTGTTTATATTTGTTATATGTGACCAACCAAATTAACCCATTCTACTATATGAATAAAGATAATATGAACACAATATGTAATAAAACGTAAATCGTTGATCTTTAAACGCCGTGAAGTTTTATTTTATTTATTATTTTTATTTTAGTTTATTTGCGTGGTTCACAACACAATAGAGGACGAAATGAACACAATAGATATGCCAATTACGAGCCATCGTAGATAGTATTTTATAATACTACTGGTATTTCGTTGCTAGAACAGGATCCTAAACCAATCTCATATATTTTAGAAATTGGGATATACGATCTTATACGTAGATATTTAGTACCGGCACAAAAAATTTGCAAACAGCCGAGGCAGTTAGTGCTCGGTAAC
This sequence comes from Manduca sexta, assembly GCF_014839805.1. Classification (NCBI taxonomy): domain Eukaryota; kingdom Metazoa; phylum Arthropoda; class Insecta; order Lepidoptera; family Sphingidae; genus Manduca; species Manduca sexta. The sequence goes on along the minus strand of NC_051138.1, from coordinate 738,908 downwards.
GGTGGAGTTAACCTTTTTTCTGGTAACTTGTTTGATCATTCGTATACGGGTTGGTACGGGTCCAAGTTGCGTTATTTTACGGTTTTAATTTCAACCCCCACATTTCACACTGGGTTTAGTCTTTTGAAAAATAAAGAGGTTTGCTTGGAATATTTTTTGTGCTCAAGTTTCAATCGATTGTTTTCTTTTCTGTTTACAACGTCTAATAATTTTACTTTTGTTGTGTTGTCTTTAATTTTTACCTAAAGGATGATCCTCAAGTCTGTACACTGTTCAAAGTGTGGCATTGTTAAATTAATCATAATACCGATGTTTATATTTTAAATTCGAATGACTAGTGATTATATTATAATAAGTAACTCACCCATCCCTAGGGATAACCTACATTTGTTCAAAAGTAAGCCAAAATTTACATGTACTACATAGTAGAATGACAATGTAATGTATACCAAGCCTAGACATAAAAATAATAGCTATTGTTTTACTGGGATAAATACAATACCTTCTGTTTTGTGTAATTTTCAGTATCGTACTAAATTTTATTATGCGGGACGAGGCCCCATACACAGATAGGCATACTTCCTGACACAGTGCGTTTTTATTTTTATCAAAAAATACGGACCAGTTATCGCAGGATACCATGCGATACCAAAGTAACTGTATTCTCTTAAATTAAACATAAATAACATTAGTATTTTCGTATAGACGTGTGCGTCATCGAGTAGCAGTATTCAAGCACTATTAATTTCCGTCTTGGTTAAACTATTCATGTCTCGGTCTCACAAGAGCATTGTAACAGTATTTCCTAATTTAAAGTTTAGAGTACCTACAATTTATGTACAGCGTTTACCTCCATCAGCTACCCAGTTTCCCAATTCAGTTGTAAAAAACAAAAAGCCACCCTCCCTCTGGAAGTCGGTTAAAACTAAAACCACGTCCCAAAATACTCAGGAAGACACACATCCCTATCAAACGCGAGATCCCGCGGGAACGTGCTGCCGGCTAAATGCAACCATTTGCCGGGAATGAGTTGCCACCTTTATATTAACATCATTAGATGTAACGGCGTGAAATTTATTATTCTGCACCTCGCACGCGGCTCCGTTAAAAATTACGTTTTGATTTGGAATTGTCGCTTTCGGTTTCGCTTTTGTCTTTTATTTTTATTTCAAAATTGCTCTGGTTTTTCTCTTTATATTTGCTTTGTCTAAACAGCGGCGATAGCCTAGTTGGTTGTGGAACGGACTGATGGGCTAAATATCCGCAGGTTCAAACCCAAAGGCACACACCTCTGACGTTTTTAAAATTATGTGTGTATTCTTTGTACATTATTGCTTGCTTTAACGGACAAGGAAAACATCGTGAGGAAACATACATATCTGAGAAGTTCTCTATTGAAATTTTGAGCGTGTGTGAAGTCTACCAATCCGCACTAGGCCAGCGTGGTCTACTAAATCTAAATCATTCTCACTAGTAGAGCCCGCGTCCAGCAATGGGACAGTATACAATACAGGGCTGATATTATATTATATTTCTTTATTAATGCGGTTTAAATGATTGAATTTATCTGTACACATTATAGAATTGTTTATATTTAGTTTAAGGTAATATTGTTTGTATTGTAGCTGTCTTTGTAATAGTTTTTTGAAGGATAATATCAAATATAACAAGTTCTGCTTGTGTATTTTTATTCATTCCATTTGCCACTGCTTTTTGCCCGGAGCTCCGTCCGTGTGATACTCTTTTCCCAGTAAATAATTCCCACTGGGCATATTTTGTGTCAGCTAAAAGTAGTCTATATGTTAATTCAGGTCTTAGTTTATCCGTGAGCTAAATTTTATCCTAATCTTCTTACACCAAAACGTGGAAAGAATATTTATAATATAGTAAGAATTCAAAATCTCTTTCAACGATATTTATCATCCTAGTATGATGTTACAATATTATTTAAAGAATTAATTATAATGATAATGATTGCTTATTAAAATTATAAGTACATAATTATCTTTAATGGAACTTCTCTTTGACCGTGTGTGTTCTTTTTAACTTCTCTTTGAACTGTGTCGTAGACACCGCTTTTAATTTCATATATGTATATATATATTCTAAATCATAATCATTATTATTTATAATTTCATTTATCACACAAGCTTGCAGTGGAAACACACCAAGACGCTTGAGTGAAATAAATACAAATAAACTAAATAAAACAAAATGAAATATTCAAAATATCAATATGTAACCATAACTTATAAACTACTGTTTAGAAACTGTTTATTAAAATTTAAAAAATCGTTAGCTTTTTACGAAGTATACATGTTTGTGTGTAATATAAAACGATCACATTACATTACATATTAATAAACTCTTAAACATTTTACATATCGACACCTAATCGTCAAGAGTTGAAGTGCCTCACTACAGCGCAAGTACATTAGCTAGGAGCCATCTCGTAACAAACTTATAAATGGTACTAGAGTAGGCTCGCCCCGGCAGTTCGTGCCGGAAGCGTTATGCCTAGTCTAGCACATCTTGATAACAATAAAGGCAGTCTAGGCTTAACACATAGCACTAGGAATTTAAAGCTTAGTTTTAGAGATTTATGTACTTAGTTTGTATGGTTGATTTGTGTTTAGTTAGGCTTTTGGTATGTTAATGTCAATGTGAATTACAAGGTGAAGTGAGCAAATCGTAGTGTCAGTATAAGACCATGCGTATTGGATATCCGACGCAAATATTGATTACTAGAACATCAAATCTTACTGGTTTCGAAGCTGATTATGATAGGACTATATTTTATAGGATATACTATAGACTCACCTTCCTACACATGGAACGAAATACATAGACGAAAAGCGGGTACCATGGTTACAACGAAGCCTACTTACACACAACATCGCGCATTTATCCCTGAAGGGGTATGCAGAGGCGCAACCAGGGCACCCACTTTTCGCCAAGTGTGTTCCATCTCATGATGTGTCAGGGGCGAGCTTATCGCCAAATCGGACACAAATTTCAGACTCCTACTTCTTCGAGAAATATGGCATGATGTGTGTAATACATTTTCTTGCTTCTCTTAAAACAACTGAACGGAATTCGATGAGATTTTTATGTTTATTTTAATATCCAGTAAAAATTCTGTATAGGTTAATAATACGAATAATCCACACAAAACTGATACAGCTACGTATATGCACCATTATAATGATACCAAAATAATTCTACTGTCTAAACCACATCATATCCCAGTTATGTATAGCACGAAAGTCCATGCGCAACAAGACAGGCTTATGCAGTACAACTTAACCCAGGTCAGATATTATATTTCACAAAACCTCAATTGAATCTTACAAACCACAAGGAATCAAACGCTCAACCCTCAACTGGAGGTTAGGAAACAACCCTTACAAACTTAATTGGCGACGATTTATTGTTGTAGGTGGGGTCGGAACGTCCCGTAATGGACGCGGGGTGTTTTGATCTAATCTTAATTGCAGCGGGCGATATAAACGCGGGAATCGCACCGAGACGCCGCGGGTTAATGTTGTTTCGTGCCAGATTTTACTCGCATCGACGTTTTTGGAACGGGTTGAGTTGGTGATTTTGGTGTTTGTGTTTGCGATACAGTGATTTTACGTAATATTTTCTGCCGAGGTGGCGTAGTTGTAATTATACATGGTACGAGTACAACTGCACTGAGGTCTTAAATTAACTCAGGCGCAGCTCGGAGTCAGGAAGTTGTCGATGTGTTACCCCCGTGCCTCGGAAAGCAGCTAAAGCCGTTGGTGCTGCGCCTGATCTCTCTCCGGTCATGTAGAATGGTCTCACGAGACTATGAGAATGAAGAAACAGAGAGTGTACCTATATATTGCGCACACACGTATACACAATAATATCTCCTGCGTAGCTGATCTCCATTGAGATTGGCCACCGTGGCTGAAATTCGGTTAGGAAGGAATCAATCAGTAACATGGACTTTTTATATTTTTAATAAGGAACACTTAAATTCAAGAAAATTTATTTCAAAGAGATTGGCATCGCGCATAGTAAGCCATTATTGTATACGTCTGTAAGGGACATCACATGCGCTTTCAACTGTTCTACTATTAATGTTAGCAATTAGTTTATAGAAATAATTTAATAATATTAAAAAAACCGATAGCTTAGTTGGGTGTGGAACGGTCTGCCTAGATAAATGTCCGTAGGTTTAAATACCAAGTGCATACACCTCTAAATTTTCTAAAATTATATGTGTATTCTTTGTGAATTATCGCTTGCTTTAACAGCAAAGGAAAATCTCATGAGGAAACCTGCATACCTGAAAAGTTCTCCATAGGAATTTTGAGGGTCAAAGTCTACCAATCCACACTAGTCCAGCGTGGTGGACTAATGCCTAATCTCTCTCAGTAGTAGAGGAGGCCCGTGCCCAGCAGTGGGACAGTATAAAACAGGACTGATATTATTTATATTTATGTTTATTATAAACAAGTAACAGATCATTGTGGCTATTTACAGTATGTCAAGTGCATCAGTTGACAGACTCTACGCGGGGCCTTACTACTTACCACCAGCGTTAGCATACATTCAATCGCGGTGGCAAATAAAAAAATCGTGTGTACAAAATAACCTTGAAAACTTTTAGCATAACATCTACAAGGGCGTCATCTGTCCTCTGGAATATGATAGGCTATGAAATTAGCATTGCAAATGCGTCCCGTGGCCTTTAATATAAAAAGCGGAACATAAATTAATACAATAATGGCGAGCGACAGATGCTTGCTAAATTTCTCGTGACGGATTCGACCTATGATCTATTTTACTCATGGCCTGGACATTTGATTAATTAAATCACACATTTAATAAATGTATACATTTGACATTTGATTAACACCATTAAATTCCTCAATTATGAGGAATTTAATGGTGTTAAGGAATGTAGTAGGCCACTGTGGCGGCTTTTAACGCCTTGTGTTCGGTGGTCGCTATCCGGGCAAATATAAAATATATCCTACCACTAGCTGAAGATGTATTAGTTACATACTTTTAAATTAAATGATATCAATATTAACACGTCAAAACATCTCATCCCACAAGTGACAGTTAAAATATTAATGTCCTTTAAAAATAATAATATTATATCCATATTGTATATACACCACGATTTTATAGTCGTTTTGGAAACGAAAATTATAAATTCTGCGTCAATAATAAAGTTTTAAAAAAATACCAATGTAATAAAATAAAAATATTTTTTATAAACATTAAAATTTTAATTTGTTTGTCTTTGTCGAAGCAGTGGATGATTCCCGGTTGAAATTATGAAGATGATGATTAAAATTAATGTTGTACGAATAACAAATGACAACTTGTGGTAATGCAACTAAATCTCATGTACTACTAAGATCGGTGCCATTCATAACTATAAATTAATTGTCGCGACTTTACTGTCATTATCAAACTCGAACGAATGAAAAATATTATCCAATCACTATTTTTTTTAATTATCAACAGTACAATTAATCACGGTATAGTATCAATACCTTTATTTGCCACCTATAATCAGATCTGCCGTTGATTAAAAGCGCTGTAAAATTACACGCCAGGGCTCTTAATATTAAATAACAGTGTAATTTAATAAAATGTAACATTTTGGAACCCAGGCTTTACTGCTGAAATTAATAAAGTGTATTAAAAGATTATTGTGCATACTTGTTTTTGTGTCAAGCAGTAGCTATTTATGCTTCAACACTTGATATTCCAGAATGCTAGTGGGTAGTGTGATGGACAGCTGAGGCGACAGATAGATTTGACCCTCAGAGCACAAGACTGTTTAAAAATAGAAATGTAATGATTATTTATTAATAATTATTGTCGCTTGCTTGACCACCGAAAAACAACATAATGAACTTTTACATAAAGTACTGTCATACAATGATGTTTATTTATTTATTTGTAATAAGGTACACCAACAGCACTACATATTACATCAAACAATATTAAAAAAGCAATAAGGTACAGCATCTGATATGTGTGCTACTAATAGATGAAAACAGCATTTACCCCTAACAACATATTGAATTAAAATCTAAAACATAGGAGGTAGAAAAGAAAATTATAAAGTACTAAAAATATTAAATCAATGAGTAACGATTATATACTAAATAATTTGTCTATAAACACTTATTGTAAACAATGTCATACAATGGTGTTCTATTGAGTAAGTTTTTTTTCGAATTCATTGTCTCATCTATTGTATAAAAATAATTCGGTGCAAGAATTAAATATCTCATTTTTATTTATCATGCTATACACGCTAAATAACAATCATAATAAAGGAAAATAAAAATTCTTCCAATTATTTTATATCTTGAAAAACTGCAGTAATGAAAGCAATTGCAATTAACAACTAAAATTGATCATTGGAGTTCAATCAAGCAAATTGAGAATAAAAGAAATGTTTTTCATAAAGTGTACAGACTTACAATGGCTCGTACAGCCCAATCGACTCGCTTCATTGATATTAATGGTTGTACTAAAACAAAGGAAACTTGAGCAATTACGAAGTGAAAACATTTGCAGAACGAAGTTTGTACATTTTAAAATTCTTATTTCGAATCATAGCGTGATCATATTTTCTGGAAGCGTCACTCTCATATAAATGTGAATTTTTTAACAATTTGGATTTGCAAAGAATTATTTTGATGATATTTAAAATTTTGCTATACAGTCGACAAATTCCTGAAACATTTAATACATACTGCGGAATTGAGAATATACATAAGTGTCAAGTAGGTATGCCAATAGTATAAAAAATTCGCCATTTAAAAAAAAATTGAAATCCACAATTTTTATCGAATCATCAAGGTAAGGTGTTTTTTGTTCACACTTTGATTTATATTTTCCCAATATATTCATCCTCCCTTTTCATGAACATACCAGCTCTTCATTTATTTCCTTTTGCTACAAAAACTACTTTCTTGGAAATAGCTCCTCAATATTGTTCACTCTAATATTTGCTATCCATATTATTTTCAAAGCGAGCGTTCCCAACAAGGCTTTATATTGTTACTAAATTGAATCACTAGATTTTTTATTACTACGTTTTATATATTCAAGACTAAATTAGGTCTATATCTACATATATACATTGAAAATGTCTGTTATATTTCATATCAATTTTATCCATCGCCACATATATTATAGGATCTTTAAAGTCTTTTTCGTCTTAAGAATCACCGAGATTTTTATCTCCTCACAATGACTTGTCCAAAAGGACAAGGACGGGGAAAACCCCGTTTGTCCAACTATTACTTTCTTTTTCCCAATCGCTAGTCCTTTTTAAGTCTCCACGCCTCCTTCCAGCAACACGTTGACTACACCTTCATATATTTCTGATCTGGTTTGAGTTGTGACTACTTTCATGTAGTTCACAGCACGTCTGCCATCCAATTTCCTAAGTTGTAAGTTCTTAATTGCTGCATAAATATGTTTTCGAACAATCTACCGGTATACATGTCTACTTATTCATTTAATGAGTGAAGAAACTATTAAGAAGTACAATACTATCAAGATATACATTATTGATCTTATATTTTTGTTCGACCGTATTGCATTACCGGTGCAAAGTTACAAAACTTTCACGACAAGAAATGCAATGCGGCAATGATTCGGTTGTAATTGGTTGCTCTCTTCACTACTGCTTGATATGAATTCCAAAAAATAGAACTAGGGAACAAAGCCGCGTGCTAATCTAGTAACAATGGCTGACCTGAATAAAGACGTTTTATTATCCTTAGAGAAGTGTCCTCGATAAAATGTCCTGCACGTTAACCTGGTTTACTATAACTTAACCTTTTATTACTACATACAAGCAGCCATTCAAATGTCAAACACATTAAAAGGATGTTTGTCGTATAGAGATTTGTGTTTTAGATAACTTGTTTAAGGTCAAACCGTAACCATGATACTTTTGAAATAATTTTTTGGGCAATGAAGATCAATTAACATGGTCCATTTGTATATTCGCTTATATGTACTGCAATAATCATATATGTTCTAGGACTTTCTAAAATTATTTGGCTTGGTTGTTACATCGTCTTTACCTTCTGAAGAATCCAATTCAAATAATCAAATCCACAGGTATACTCGACATACAAATCAATAAAGTCTCGATCCACTGCATACACGCTGCAGAGAAGTGGTCGATACTTAGATAAACTAATTAATTAAAGCGCTGGATTCGCGCTAATACCATTTAGTTGGTCGAGGCGTGATGTGATTGTTCAGTAACGATATTAAGTCATTGAATGCGATGCTCACTCGAATTATTGGCAGAATACGTGACGTATACAGGTGCACCTATGTATATTAACTTATTATTACATTAGTTAATTTTGAATACAGTATTTGAAATCTGTAACAAATTCCTAATCAGATGTAGAAATTGATTCACCAAATTAATTTAAAAGGGAATTTTGATTAGGTAGTATACTACTAAAAAGATACCTATAATTGTAATGTATTCTTGGTTCCCGATGCAACCAGCACTTACGTTCCATTATGAAATTAGCTCACGATCATACATATAGCTTTTAGGAAATTAGCTCACGATCATACATATAGCTATAGAAGCCAAAACGCTAATCAGCACAATAGCTGCAATCAACCTGCATCTATAGCCAAGATTCGTTCCACAATCGTTAACGCTAAAAGCAAATCTATGACATTGACATATCCTATCGATAAGTCTATCACTATGTCATTTTTATACATAACGTTGTAGAAAGGCATCTTAGCTGCAGCCCTTGGCATAGTCACTACTTGCGCTGTCTAACCATAAAAGACCGGTCAACTCGTCTGTCTACGTTGGCAGAAAAAAAATCATTGCCTCTTTCTGAGATTTCTCATAGCCACCTTTCTGACGCCAAGCAAGATAACATCCACACAACACGACGTATGCGAAAAAATATTTGCAAACCTGAACCAACAGAGGTTAACGAGGGCGCGAACTGCGCTGTTTGTATGTAAATCCTTATTTACAGGGAAAAACTCTTGCCAGCCCCGATTGCGAAGGAGTTGTGTCAACATATGTGCTGAAGTTTGTCATTGGTTTTAATTTGTATGTGACTTGGTTTTGGGATTTCGTACTCAAACGTTGGCAATGTTTTATTCTTCTTGTTTGAAGAACTTTTAAACTAGCTCGTCTTCAAAGGTTAAACTCTGATAGGCTGTTTGAACACATTTTTTTTATTAGGATATTTTAGCAAATATTGACGAAAGTCTTAGAGTACCTACAGAATTCTCGGTGAGCAAATATGACTCGCGCTTAGCTGTTCCTTTTAGTTAATTAATGTTAACCATATTGCATGAAATGTTGCTTTGACCCTTATACAAGAAGTTTAGTCTTATTTTCCTGGGTACACAGAACAAAATGTCCTTGAAATCGAACACAAATATTGTACCTACACTGCTGGATGATAGAAATTGATTATAATAAAGTGTCCTCATTATGATAGTAGGAAGAGGAGTAGATAGAATGTCGACTCCCAAAAGATGTTTGCCTCTCGCTTGTCAACACAATTATGCCGGCTTGTTCAAGAACGAATATACACAGGCTGATCACAGAACCCAATACACTACCATGGGTTAATACGGCACGTTTTACGCCTTGTTTATGGCAGTTACTATCAAGGCGGGTACAGATATCTTATCGCTAGGAAATAGCAAAAGAATAGGCGGTGTTATCCAAACGAATTCTCTCATAAATATTTGTAAACAATCTAATCACGGCAATAAAACAAATTCCAAATACAAAATGGGTTTGGAATCAAACAATGCTTACATTAAGGCTGGCCGCAAACAGGCGCGCTAACTATTCCAATTTAGATAACTTTCCAATCCGCCCCCCGAATTAACGACTTGGCAAAAACTGATCGAGTTTGGGGCCGCTTCGATGGTATATGGAGTCGGTACTATAAATAGTTTCCGGCATCTCTGCTGGTTTTCAAAGTTATCCATACTAATGTATTGCTAGTACTTGTGTATTTTGTTTTAACGCGCTTATCTTTTGGAACTTTTGCTTTGATTCTGAGCATAAAGTACTAGACTACTTTTATTAAATACGTTTATAAAAATTATGTGAGCTTTGAAATGTAGTGAAAAGGATAGCTGTCAAATAAAATGTAGTGAAAGGGATAGCTGTCAAACAAAAAAAAACCATAATAGCAAACTGTGACGTAATCAAATGTCAGTGGCCGTACTGCTGCATGCGTGAGATTGCCCGCTAACTCCACTACGCCCCCACTTCTGCTCATAATATTTGAAATATGTATAACCGCTTTGTATTCCAATTAATTACGATGCTGATTTCACAGAAGAATTCCTTTTTCGTATTTTTCTCTGCTACTTATCTAGAACGTACTATTCTTGTTGTAATAGTGAGTCACGTAATTTCTAAGTGACATTAAAATATAAAGTGGGCGGAGATGTAAGCAAAAGCTAGTGGTTCAAGAACGTTCGTTTGTGGGGAGCCTACTTTTTCGTGTGTTTTATGAATAACCATAATATGGCGAAAGGTCCATAATCCGATTCATGCTGGCTTTTGTTTATGATGAATTTCTGTGGAATCTAATTATCATCAGAACGATTTGCAGACCGAATTTATGCATATTATATATACCTATATCATGTCGAGTTTCCTTTTCGAAAATTTCACCTTTCGCCACTGCATAATATGTTGGTATCATACTCTGTCGACCCATATATATATATATATATATATATATATATATATATATATATATATATATATATATATATATATATATATATATATATATATATATATATATATATATATATACATTCCAATAAGGTTGTTGACGACTTTAAACAAAAATATATTACAGTCAAAATCAATCGAAAAGAAGTTTTTAAAATCCACTTAATAATAAATAAACTATAAAGCTATGAAATTTGGTGGAAAGGGAAGCTGTTAAATTACAAAATAGTCAAATGTGACCTCACCCATTTCCTTTGGCCATAACGCTGCGTAAGTGAGAAAAGGACAGCGCGATAACCCCACCACGACCTCACTCTTGATCTCAACATTATTTCAAATATGAATAACTGCATTATTTTTCCACCAATGATGATGCTGATTTCACAGAAGAATTTTATTTTCAAGTTTATTTTCTGTTACATATAAAATAATTAAATGGATTAAACATAGGAAACTACTCTATAAAGTCATGGAGGCGACAAATATAATAATAATTTCCAAAGAACGAATTCGGTAACTATTACTATAAAAGAATGTCTTCGATAAGTTACCACGTGAGCTAAGTCGACTTTGACTAAACGGGACTTAAGCGACTATTGAAATATTATATCATCTGTCTTAATTCTATAAAGCCGGAACACCAAAGTGCTCCACAAAGGAAAAAGCAATTTATAAACGGAATGAGAATATATGACGTTCTAGGGACGAGCACACATTTGAGCATTTTTTATACTTGAATGACGAGACGATTCAGACGCGCCATGATGCTGTATAATATGTATATACAACCGTAAACAACGCAGAAGTTTTAATTAAAATATATAGCAGCATTAATAAGCATATTCCAGCAGTTGCAGAAAAATAAATATTGTAATTATATTAATAAGGCATTATTTTTCTTCTGTTCCAATTCTAATTCAGTATTGGGTGCAACACCTTTTAAGGCATGTTAATGATGATTCGCTTTTCCATCTGGTGCGTTAGCGTTTTCCGTCGGTATAAACACAGTCCCGGGCAAATGCTTTTACCAAATCTCGCCTAAAGTGTTTTCCAACTTGAGAAACGAACCCACAACTTCTCTGAATGCATACCTTGACAATATTTAAGGTATATTGTACCTTGACTAAGAAAGACCTAATGATTAATAAACAACTTAATGTAAATATTAATAATGCATAGTTTTGAACATAATTAAGATCTAAATTAGAAGCAATATTCTGTTTAGAAGATATTGAAGAGACGCTGATGGGAAGGTAAACCGAAGGGAGAAGAAATGACGAACATAAAATGTTTTGTTAATTAAAAATCGCGCGCAACACGGACCTTTATTAACAAAACGTGTTTGAGATTAAACGATTTTAATGGTTTATGTCATCATTATTTTTAAAGAACTAATAATTATGCATAAAATCTATGCTTTGAATGTTCTACTGCTTTTCAAAGGTATACCCTAACGCTTTAATTAAGCGCTTCAAATTATTAAATTTGTTGATTTGATGCAATATGGTGTCGCTAAGGTCTGCTGTGTTAACCCCTATTTATTTCTTGCGTCTCAATTTTTTGCGTAAATAGATCTAGACTTAGTTCAGTTGTATTTTTTAAATAAACCCAAAATGAAATTATTTCCGAGAAAATTCCTAGTACCGCATACCTTATATAAAGTTAAACCCCCATAACTACTAGTAAACGAACCCCACATCTTCCTATAAAAATGTTTATTCCCATATAATGGGATACAGCGACCCACTAAGCCTAGCTATCCTTTATTTGCTGAACAAATCCACGGCGCCAACAAATTTCTTTTTTAAGCGCCCGCGGCCCCTCACCGGGAAATTATAACTAGTGATGCGAAACGATTACCCGACTGCGAGGAAAGTCGGTTAAGTCATCGAGTTTATTTATGCGTGTAATTATTTTAAAACATGAGAAGTAATGAAGAATTGAAATTTACCAAGAAAGTTAACTAGTAGAGGATACGTAGTATACACAGACTTAATGCCAAACTTTTTTGCACTTCATACATAGCATGCTATATTGTATGAAGTGCAAAAATAATATAAAATATAAATATATAAAATAAATGAAATAATAAGAAATTTACATTTTTGTGGCTTCTGTAAACAAGGTTTTATTAAATTCTTTCTGTTGAAATAAATAACATAATAGAAGTGGCCCTATTTCGTAAAAGACACGGCAGGCGCGTCAATATCGTAACGTCTGCGTGAAATTCAAATTGTCCTAGGTTAATATATCTTGTTGCGCAAGCAAGTTCATTTCAATATACTTGACATGAATTAAAATAGTCCGCAATTGAAAAAATGCACTCAAATCTCACGAGCTACCAATCAACTCTAACACTAATTTCACTTTAATATTCGAATGACTCATATTCGAGTTATGCGATCGAGTAGAAAAGTTGTGAAGTCACCTCACTAATTATAACCCGACTCACAATGGTGTGTATTTTTGTGGCTCACAATGCGCGGGTAATCTGCGAGCGGACCCGCAAGTGCTATTGTCTGTGGACGCGTCCGCCCCGTCTTCTCTGCCCGAACACCGCGCCCTTCGCGCTTCCCCGCACGCCGCGCCGAGCGTTGCATTTTGGAGGGAAAAGTGTTAATTGAGTGCGTGGTGTGACAAAGTAACAATGTGTCAATTACGCAGTTAGATAGCTTAAGGCGATTGAGTATTGTTTTAGCGTAGGCCGCTATACAAGTCAACTTTATCTTCGCCTTCAAAAAACTCTCACAATGCCAATAATGATTACAGTTTGGGAATCAGAAAATCACTCACACAATACGAGTCCAAGTATTGGCGTAATCATATTAGATTTCTGATTTATGTGTTCGATATTATCTATAAATTTGTAACTACGTATCTATTTATTATAGACAATGTTTGTATAATTGTGTTATGTATATGTATGGTATGTATTATATTAAGAATTTAATAGATATTACCTAATATATGTATATTATTGTAGTTATTTCCGTATTATTTACTATACTAACTGTATGGACACCATGTTTAAAATCGATGCGTGCACCTACTATGTTTTTTCTACCCCACCCTAAGTTGCCTGGTAGAGAATGCCTTCAGCATTAAGTCCGCCTTCACGAAACTATGTAAGTATAAATGAAAATAAATAAATAAATTGACACACGTTAAATCGGCAGTGCTCGAAAAGTGAAACCCAACTTGCGATTTCGTTATATTAGAGGGTAGGTGAGCCCTAAAGCCTAGTTTGGCTTACGCTAGTATTTAAGTCGAGTAGCGAGTAATTTAGTTACTAAACGTAAACCCGTATATCCATTAATAATGTCAGCCCTGTATTATATACTTGCCCACTGCTGAACACGGGCCTCCTCTACTACTGAGAGGGATTAGGCCTTAGTCCACCACGCTGGCCTAGTGCGGATTGGTAGACTTCACACACCTTCGAAATTCCTCTAGAGGAACTTCTCAGATGTGCAGGTTTCCTCACGATGTTTTCCTTCACCGTTAAAGCGAACGATAAATTCATAAAGAATACACACATGATTTTTTAGAAAAATCAGAGGTGTGTGCCCTTGGGATTTGAACCTGCGGACATTCGTCTCGGCAGACCGTTCCATACCCAACTAGGCTATCGTCGCATTAGCTTATATCCATTAACTTAACATAAAATTTTCAGTGTTTAGACGAGTTATTACTAAACTCATCACTCGAGAAAAACGTGTAGTCAAAACTAGGCCCAAGACGATGTATTTGATTAACCGCCTAAAAGTCAAATACAGGCGCACATCTAGTAAAACAAATTAATTTATATATTACACTGTCTTCGCATAACATCCATTTAAAACCGAAGTTGGCACAGGTCGAGCCGCTGAACCCTCGCAGGCTCGGTTAATTACAATTTATAAACACTTCGGGCGGTTTTGATAATTCGCTTTTGTAGACTTTAGTTGCTTTAGGTTCGTCGTTGGAAATTATATTCCGGATAACCACATATACGCAACATTAGCTTTAAATAAATTGTATGAGTATTTTATTGGTAGATGTAGCGCATACAATACAGCAATGGTGGTAAGATATATTTTATATCCGGCCGGATAGCGACTACCGTACACAATGTGTTAAGACGCGCCATAGTGTCACATGAAAACAAACTTCATACAATATAAGAGTAATTTAATTACCTTTTTTATAATTTATACAGGATCCTTTGGGTATTATTAAATGAAACCACTTATCTACTTCATATCTAGTTATCTTCTTCAAAATAACACGTTACATTAAGTTACAAGAAGCCGATTCGTAAAATTAAAAAGTAAAAGTTTCGATCAAAACATATATAAATAAAAAGGAATTTATTAATACGCCCTAAGGCCGCTACTACTGCTCTAAGAGAATAAGTCGCAGCGGCAACATCACATTTACAGGCAGAAATACACTTACGCACACACCATATTTGCACTAAACTAGAAAATGATAAAAAAAAAAAACAAAAAACTGAAGCCCGGATTTTCGGTGAAACTATTTTATGAAACGCTCTTTTAACTGTATTAAACATTATATTCGCAATAAATACAGAATACTTTTGCAACCAAAAGGAATAAAAGAATAGTCGCATTGTGACATAGCCTCTCTGCTGCCAGTCTGCCTGCGCACCCGAATATTTCCGGAAACGCCCGATGTCATCGGCTAGGGCAGCGGCACGTAACAATTTGTTATTTGATATTTTATAATGGTTTTTAGTACACTGTTAGCCGACGTAATGACGAGTAATCAAAAACGACCCTGTGTAAAGTTGGTAATCTCTCGAACCATTGAACCGTTTTTACAAATTATTTAATTAACAGAAAGCTAGCATCACCAGGGGCCTTATCCCGCACGTTATTTTGACAGTGCGTAACAAGCACGTAACACAACGCATCATGTTTAGGACTATAGAAATTTGGCTTACAGAATACCATTCCACGCACATTTCTCGAAGATAACATGACACGGCCGCGTTACGCGTTTACACTATCATACAGAATAAGGGCCCAGATAAGGGCCTAACATTTCATTTACTACTCTTTATTATTGCTTTGAATGACGAGATGAGCTTGTCGTTCGCCTGATGGTAAGCGATACGACCGAGCATAAACAGTAGAAAAAACCATCCAACACCTTGACAAAGTAATGTTTGGTATTCCACTGCGCTCGCCATCCTGAGACATGAGATGTTAAGTCTTACAATGACGAGTAGTTACACTGGCTACAATGTCCTTCAAACCGGAACACAACAGTGATTGCACACTGCTGCTTGGCGGCAGAAATAAACATTGTAGTAGTACCTACCCAGGCGGACTCCTACATGTGAGAGACCTACGACCACTTGTTTACGAAAAGACATTGATGGTAATAAATAATAGTCAATTTGGACTAGGCAATGTTAAACTATGTGAGGTTCAATAATCTAACATTTGGTTTTTAGCTTTTAACAAAGAGCTTTTGTTATCAAGCTTAAGCTGTTTAAGTCTTTACCAATAAACGAACTCTCCACTGGAATCAGAAGTAATTTAATACAAAAGTTTATATCAGTAATACTTTAATTCTATCCCCTTCGGATTAAGAGTTAAAACTACAGCTCCGTAATTGATACAAAGTACCATTGAGAATAAGAGACAATTATCTAAAATTGAAAATAGTTTAATTACAAATACAATTTTTAATATTCCGTTTGATAAAAAGTTTTCTGCAGTACATTCAGTTTGTGTTGAGTATCGCTGTATTACTAAACACGGCGTAAAGTGAAAAGAGTCATTTTTCATAATTACACAAAGTACCGAATGATCAATAAAACTCTTATTAAAAATTAAATAGAACTTCTTCTTTCCTTTTTATGCGTGCACCGCAAAGTGGCTGCCACTGCACCTGGTTTAAGTGGAGTGGGGTCTTATAGAAAGTCGACTGACGAGAGATGATTACCCGACAGTCGACACCATTACGCCGGCTTGTTGGAACCGGATAAACACAGAATAAGCCCGGAACTCGACACTTAAGTGACACTATGGCGCGTCTTAACGCCTTTGTACGGTAGTCGCTATCCGAGCGGATATAAAAATATCTTACCAGCATTGCTGTATTGTATGCGCTACATCTACCAATAAAATACTCATCAATCTTTGGTATTTACTGAGAAAATAAGTATTTTATTGTTATTTACCTAAAAGCAATAAATATATTTTTTATATCCAAACTGACCGACTTAATTCGAACAATTGCTATGAAACCGGAGAATAAAATGCAACACACGCTCAATAACGTTTTATTTTAAACTCCGCAAACATTTTTGCATTTAAATTGTTTATGTCGATACTAAATTAAAACTATAAGGGTTGGCGCACACCCAGGAGAAAGCTACAAGCTTTTATATGACTAAAATATATTTTCATTCTTTTATGTTTAAGCATAGTTATTTTTTCGTAACTATAATTATTTCGCCCTAATCCCACACAGTAGTCTATGAGGATGAGTAATACCTACAGACGCTGTATAAGCTATGTGATCCAATGTTTATAAGACAAATTGCTTGACCTAAATAGTCTCTGAGGTGTCTTATTGAATGGCGTTATATAAGTGTTGGTCGGCTTGGGAATCGAATGCATGTCAAACCTCTCTACATTTTTTTTACGCTGTTTAAACACAGTACTTCGCCGTTCCACGATAAAAAATCTTTAAACTAATAATTATTAACAATGATACAAACAATCAATGTAGAATATTAAATCTTCTTTTTAGTAAGTGTTTGAAATATAACTGAACAAAAATGCCGTCGTGTACCAACTGTACCAAAAAACCTTTTTATTTACTTTCCTCGCCTTCGAATTGGATATAATTATACAAAAGTACAGCCAATAATTAGTATATAGAAAAACGGGCCGACCCTTCCCCCCTAACCCCTCAGAAACCCGCCCCAACCCGACCGGCAAGTTTGAATTATAAAAGTTGTTCATTTTAATTAAGTCTACATCAATTTTAGCGCGAGATTCGTTCACTCTTCAAAAGTGCCAAAAATTTTCCTTTCCGCTAGAGAAAGTTTCATTTTGAACAGACTTGAGTTGGTGACTAGTTCTGAAAAGTTGAAAATGAATTTCTATTTTTTAATCGACTTCAAGGATGGAATTTTGGTTCATAGTGGTATTCAAGTTGGTTGATTTATTTGATATCTTTTGAGTCTGACTTTATTAATTTCCAGAAGTCTCAAAGAGATAAGTTGTACGTCTGTCGTATCTTATGGGATAGCCTAAGTATATAAAGTTCTAGGGTGGGGGGATGTTAGCAAGAGCTCTTATTCCTTCACCGAGACAGTGTTTTTAATGACGCATTGGTGGAGTTCTGGCGCGTTCATTTTGAGGTCCTGGAGTTTCACCAAGGAGCAGATGGAGACTAACATGGGGTTTTTAGCCAGTAAAAATCCGGCACACTCTGCTTACCACTAGTAGATGGGGATCCAAGAGGATATTCCTTATGAAAAAAAAAAGTGTTTAAATTTCTGATACTGTTCATTTTATTTGAATAATATGCAAACATATTCTGTTCTAGTTTGAAGAACATCATAGGTAGTGGAATACGAAACATTAAGGGACTTAACATCTTATAAATATCTTAGAGTGAAAAGTCAGTACAAGGCCATAGTAAACATGATTCAGAATTATAATTTTGCATCATGTTTTTTCGCATACATTTCGATTGCCGCCCTCTCTCACGTGGAAAATGAACCGTGGACCTCACGATTCAGCACAAGTGCTTTGCCTTAACAGCAATCAGTGATTGTACCCAAAAAAAAACTGTAAACTGTTAATAGTGTTACAAATTATCTAATTACAAAAACTACATTTTACGCAAAAATCTGAAGTGGTATAAAAATCGCTCGTTAATTTAGGCGACGCCTGTCCTTTAGCAGTTAATTAATGTGTCACGTGTGAATAATTGATTATTTTTAACTACAATTACCGCATTGACGTTTTGTTAATTAATTCTGGAAAGTTTTTTAGATCGGTATATTTTCGTAAATTGTTTCAGATAAAGTTTTGTATTTTGTTTAGTTATTTTACTGCTATTGAAAGAAGTTGCTAAATATATTTACCCGACTTGACAAGTCATCAAAACGTTCTAAAGAATCTGTCATAATTTTGACGACAGTCGAGAAACTCTACGTCATTCTTTGGTCAGTAAATTCCAATGACTAAAGTCTTGACTTTAGTCATTGGAATCATTCATCATTGGATTCATTCATTTAGACTTGACTTAGTCTAGTATATCGGTATGACAGATGGATAAAAATTAAATTTTGGCGCGGAAAAGCTTTTTCTTCAGGATGGATGAGCTCTAAGGTGGGCCCACTGCTGCTAAACGAAATGTCGGAATATTTATATATTGTGACATTTTCAAAGCGTATGGCCGCAACAGTACCAAGTATTCCTTTTCATCTCATTTCTTTTTCAAGGCTATTATACATAATACTTATATAATATCACTTTTCTATCCCATAGGGGTAGGCAGAGACTATGGATTGAAACTTTGCACGATTCTGGCATACTCTCGCTTGCTCCACCTTCATCAGTCTTTTCATGCATTCCGGTTCAGGGTATTTTTGCCCTGGCCTTTACTAAGAAAGTCAGATATCTGACATGAGAAAGTACGGTGCATTCGCCTTATAAATCCTCTTTGTCAGTCCCCTATCATCCATCCTCTCTAAATGCCCACACCACCTTAGCATGCCCTTCTCAATTTTGGTAACTACATACATCCTCTATCACTCCACACAATATATCCATCACCAAGATACCTCCAAAACAATAATCTATCCCTTTTGCAGTACTTTGCTATTTCAAATCATCAAATAATCTATCCCTTTTGCAGTACTTTGCTATTTTTATAACAGTAGATAACTGCAGTTCAGAAAATTTGGGAAGTAATGAGGTTTAAGCTAAGTGTGATTAAATAAAAGATATAAGTATCTTTTGCTTGTCATAATTATTACATCTAACATCTTTCGTAAAATAGCTCAGTGTTTCAACATTTTAATGTTGTCATTAAATTTTACATCAAAAATTGTTTTACGATGATCATTACGAGTCATTTTATTTTCTTAGAAATATCAAAGTTCGGTTATTATTTCCGTTACGTACATTTGCGAAGACGCGAAGTTATGAAACTTCGTTACGAAGATATTATAGTTAATAGTCTAACGAGTCTAGGGATAAATGAGGAAAATTTTAAAATAGCTCTCATCAACCTTTGTCGAAGTTGACAACGACATAGAGAACTGATAATTTAAAGTTATAAAATTTATTATGATCAGACTATTTTAAGAATGCGTAACATACATTGCAACCAACAGATTGTTCCTATTAAGTTGTAAAGTGAACTCGGACAGTGTAGACCTTGAACTTAGAGAATGTCTCTACTATAGATTTGCAGAAAAGAAACAGATATAGGCCGCACATTTTCTTTGTTTCTTTCCACAGCGTTGTTTTTTGAGGGTTTTCTTTATATTTATAAGAATGACAATGTTTTCCCATGATGTGCGGTAGGAAAATTTAAAGTCACGCATAATAAAATACCAACGGCGACTTGCTATTCCACTCACAACTGGCATAAGGACAACATTTTTTATTCCAACCGCACATTAGAGCTCTACCTGCTCTCGGCGGTCGACAGCAAAAATTATAAAATTCACATTCAAATAACGTTGTAATGTCATCTACAGCAGGAAAGGTCACCCGAGCCAACTTTTTATACAAATAAGAGACGAGCTGTTTCCCTGATAGCAACTACCTCAGAACAATAACTTAAACTATATACCATGACTAGATAAAAAATAATCACACCATAACTTTTAATCTTAGTATTAAGTCTGCTGGAAAACCTAATAAATAAATAAATTGCGAACCATACCTCGGAAGATGAAATTTGTTAAACCTCGATTAGACATTGCAATTTTCTCGCCTCGCATTGAATACTCGTACCCACTCCTTTTTTAAGAAATTGCATTATCTGAACACAATAGGGAGTCGATTATTTTCCGCGTTAACTGGTTAGCCTTATGAAACTTGCCGCAAGAAACTCGTGTCTATTTGAGGCTTCAGTATATATAACATCAAGTACAATGAGATTTGTATCTTCTCGGAATAAAAATTAATGGCACAGTTATTTCATGTAAGAAACAACTAGTTTTACATTTTAATAACGTGACCGGGGCAACGAGTGTAAATAATTTTTAACAAAAATTATAAAATAAAAAATAGCGTGACAAACACCTATTGCATTAGAACAATTAGTTGTAAATAACGAATATGGTTTAAAACCAAAGCGATAAGTTTACGTAACAACAAAGTACAAAGCTACGAATAAGTATAGAACTCGACGTTGTACTTAGCCACCTGACCTTAACCCAAGGCCTTTTAAATATACGTGAAACCATGTTCACGCTCGCACGGCTGATGGAAATGTTAATTCACCTTTCCAGAACAGGCAGATTGTGTTTGATGTCGAGTTTAGCGTGTTGCATAGAAAATATCCTGAGTGTAAGTGGAATTATTGTTTTAAATCATAAATAGAAAAAGTAAACGTAGAT
The DNA here is from genome assembly GCF_014839805.1 of Manduca sexta. NCBI lineage: Eukaryota > Metazoa > Arthropoda > Insecta > Lepidoptera > Sphingidae > Manduca > Manduca sexta. Next base: position 717,519 of record NC_051138.1, on the reverse strand, counting down.
CTGCAAAATGGATTCCTTTTCAGATACTGAAGATTGAAGTGCAAATTGTATTGTTGCTCATTCATATTCTATTTTATAATTTGCTAATCAAAGTTCAAATTATCATTTTTTTACTAAGATGTTTTTACTAATGGAAAATATAGACCTTATAGACTAGAACTAATTTGGCATACTCGGCTTTTTTCGACCATACTGTGGTTTGGATCCTTCTAATAGGGTAGTTTCTTCCATCTCTATTCTTCCATTTCTCTCCAAGGTCCTTGAACGTTTGATTCACACGCAACTAAATGACTTCCTTACCAAAAATAATCTCCTTAATCCCCTACAATCGGGTTTTCGACCTGGGCACAGTACGACTACCACTCTCACTCATATTATGGATGGCATCAGATTGGGCATGGAGGAGGGCAAGCTGACTGTCTTAGCACTATTAGACTTCAGCAATGCCTTCAATACCGTCGATTTTGAGGTATTACTTAGCGTTTTGTGTTCTCTTAACATATCTCCAATGGCAATTGACTGGTTTCGTAGTTACCTGTTTGGTCGCCGGCAACGAATCTGTATTGAGGAAAGTTTTTCTTCCTTATGCCCTTTATCTGCTGGCGTACCACAGGGCGGCGTGCTATCTCCTTTACTTTTTGCTGTCTTTATAAATTCCATAACAAATCATCTTCGCGCTTCCTACCACCTCTACGCTGATGATCTCCAAATGTATGCTCAGGCACCCTTAAACAATTTGGCCGATGCAATTACAACAATCAACTTAGACATCCAGCACATCTGCGAATGGAGCAAAGCCTATGGATTGACGGTTAATCCTTCCAAAACCCAGGTCATTGTTGTCGGTAGCCCCAGGATGATATTGAGACTGGATTGGGACCAATTACCATCGGTGTCCTGTAATGGTGTCATCATTCCATACAGTGATACTGTAAAAAATCTCGGCTTGTACTTAGATAAATCTCTCACCTGGGGCCCACAACTTCGAGAAATTAGCAGGAAACTGTTTGCCTCGGCTAGTTCCTTGCGGAGGTTACACAACTTTCTTCCTGTCGCCACGAAGATCTTACTTGTGCAAACACTCCTTCTCCCCTATCCCTTGATTATGCCGATGTCAGCTATCTAGATCTCACCGAGGACCCAACTTTCTAAACTTGAGCGTCTCCAAAATTTCTGCATTAGATTCATATTTGGTTTACGCAAATATGATCATGTGTCCGAGTTTCGTGCTAAGCTCAAGTGGTTACCCATAAGACTTCGTCGGAATGCCCACATTCTTTTTCTTCTGTATAATGTTTTGTTTAGTCCTAACACTCCTTCTTATCTAAAAAATCGATTTTTATTTCTCAATGACTCACATCCCAAGTCCTTGAGATCGTCGGTGAACCTGAGATTAAAAATGCCTGCGCACACCACTACATTCATGGACAAATCGTTCGCCGTTGAAGCTGTTCGATTGTGGAACGCGCTGCCTCTTATGGTGAGACGGGCGAAAACACTGTCATCATTCAAGCAGCTAGTCAAAGATTACTATCTTTCTCACTAAACAGATACATTGATGTGTATGTATGTATTATACATGTGTTTTTATTTTTACTATCATTATTATTTTTCTTTTGTATGTATGTAATATGTAGGTATATATTATATGTGTATTTATGTATGTAATGTTTATAAATTATTTGTTTTTTTTTTTATTTATTAATATAATATAATCCACTGCACTACCCTCTCTTTCTATTTTTCGTTTTTATATCCATCCCATGGTTGTCTGGAAGACATTGCCTAGAGCGATAAGACCGTCTTTTGTACATGTGCCTTTTGTCTCTCTTTTCTTCTTTGCATCGTTTTTTTTTTGTTTGTTTTGTTTTTGTGTGTGTTTGTACAATAAAGAGTAAAATAAATAAATAGTTTCCTTTGTTTGATTTAGTTTATTATTTTATATGTAACTGAAAATAATATGAAAAAGAAATTATTCTGTGAAATCAGCATCAAAATTGGTTGAGGAATAAAGCAGTTATGCATATTTGAAATATTGTTGTGAGCAATAAATATTGTTGTCAGTGAGGGCGGGGTGGGGATAACGCGCTGTCCTTTTCTCACTCACGCAGCGTTATGGCCGGTGGCACTAAGTGACGTCACATTTCAATAGTACTGTAATTTGACAGTTTCCCTTTCTACCAAATTTCAAAGCTTTATAAGTTATTTATTATCGCATGGATTTAAAAAATTCTTTTTCCGATAGATTTTGGATAAAAATCAGTTTTGATAAATGTATTTTTCAAAAGTTGTCAACTACCCTATTATGTCTTTTTATTGTATAAATTTGATGGTGGTAGGATATTTGTATTCGCCCGCAGCGACCACCGTATATAAGGTATAAAACCCGCCATAATGACCGATTTAAGTGTGTCGCATTCCATAATGAGCCTGTGTATCTTCGGTTCCAAACAGGCCCACATAATTATGTTTATTAACGAGGGATAATCATCTTTCCGACGCTTACCATTAGGGGGACGGGGTCACTTTACCGTTCTCGAATAAAAATCTAGCAATTAAGTTACCTCATAGAAAAAAATATGTATCGTGTTAAGACCCACCATTTTTGACTGACGAATCGTATCAAAATCTCAATAAGCAGGACGCACCTAAGAGAACCATCGTCATTAAATTTTATTTAGACACCATTTAGTCCCATCTATATTTACCATCAGTGATTTCACCATGTTAAAAGATCACAAAAGGTCCACAAATTCTTTAAGTATATATTCTATATATTTAAAGAATTTGTGGACTTTCTTATAAGCTCACTATTCATATTGAAGGCTTATAAGACCTACTTATCCCAGCTACCCTTAAGATTGGAAATTTACTTGATAATAGCCGTGAAGTAAAGTAACCCTTTTCACGTGAGGTTAACGCACGCTGCGTCAATTCACACCCTACAATATTTGTTTAACAAATTCCCTTTCGGTTTATGTAAAATAAATTTTGATATTTGGTTTTGTTTTCGTCGAATATGGGTTATGTACAACGTGTTATGTGTTGATGGAATTGTTACGAGATTTTTGTTTATGAATAATATGCTTTTTAACTATAGTTGCAATATGTTTTTGTTAGAAATTTCGAGGTGAATTATTCTTCTATTGTTGGACGCTCGCAAAAACTTCTTCAGCCTTTGATCCACTGCTGAAGAATGGCCGCCCCCAATGATTTCCATACCAATGAATTATCAATCCAGATTCCTGCAAATTTACAAGGTCATCTATGCACGCTAAGTCTAAATGCAATAAAAATAGCAACGATAATGTCGTTCGATTATTCATACCGTATCACCAGGAAAAATTTACAAAGCAACTACAACTGATCTGTGGAGGATTTCTCGAAGCGTTTATTAACTTTAAAAATTATAAAAAAGTAAATTTATTCTAGAAAGACACACAATTTGAACTTAATGAAAGGTAAAGGTGGTAGGATTTCTTATGGTGCATTTGCTTAAAACTAATTACCAGGGACAATCACATAGATGCTAGAAGTCTTCTAGAACACGATAACATTATTTAGGAAATAGTTTATGGAACTACAAACTAATGGCGAAGGGTTAATATAAACCGATTCCTGCCGGCTTCCTTTCATGTAGAATTTGTATAAAATCTAATTATCTTTCATCGATTTGCAGACCGCATTTATGCATATTAGTACCTATATGTACCCTCATTCAAATACACGTATAATACACCCACACTCAGACCCAAATTTATAAAACCTTGCATTGATGTTTCGCACTTTATTTTAATATAATGTGTAACACGGTATGTAAATCGGTCGCCTACTATCCAGGCTGTGCCTAGTGTAGAGACTGAGGTATAGTTTTTGTCTTATGATCTCAATTTAATATTATTAGTATGTTACCACCTAAGAGTTATTTGTCTTAGTTCATAAGGAAAATTGTATTTTTGGTAAATTTGATACATAAATAAATAAATATGTTGTGTCGGGTTCCCGTTCAGAAAATTTCACCTTTCGCCACTGCTACAAACAAATTCTGATTCAAAATCAAATCGAAGCAAAAGCAAACACAACGTAAACAAAATTAATAAGATACGATTTGCAAAGTTGCAATTTAAATGGTAAACAGCAGTTTTGTGCGACCGCGATATAATACCGTCGGGCAGTTGATCGGGATTTGAACCCTGCTACCGCCAGACTAGATCGATACAGATTATAGCTACTGTGATTTTCTGTACGGGCATGGGAAAGTGGTCCTTCTGCACCAGATAATAAGCCGAGTAGGGTGCAGACAGAGTAGATACAAATATCACTACTACTAGTAACTGATCTGGTTGTTTACTTTTGTTAAGGACCAGATTTAGGTTCCCTTTGGGAGAAAACTAAAACAATAAAACAGCGATAAAAGCCGAAAAAAAGCTAATTTTAATGTCTAACAGTCGCGTAGACATAAGAAATCATCAGATTTTCTAAGTTTAGAGAGCCAAAAAATATTTGTCTTAGTAAGAGTTTGAAAACACTTGACTCCTAGCAATGGCGTGCACCTCGAATTGTTAATAATCCGAATCTCTTGATCAGAGTGGAGGCCCTAGGTACATGAAGAGACATTGGATCTCTTTGAGTTTTCTACTGTCTCTTCTCTTCCAAGGAACTGTTTAATAAGGTGCTCGCGTCACCATTTTACGTCCGCATCACTCGCCATCGAAGTGGAATTTAATTATACTACAACACATCCGTCCCTTGTAGCACTGTGCGTTTTCAAAAATATTTTTTACCACGCACTGACACATTCCGCGTCTGTTTATTCTTAAAATAGACTATCTGACCTCTGCAAATTGTTAAAAAGATGGACTTCAATCGATTTCCAAACACCTTAAAAATTCACATAGTTAAGAGTTCAGCAAGATTTAAAATCTACAGCCCCCCAAATCGCTTTAAGCCAGCGTGATGACGAAACACCTAACCTTTAGTTAGTAGATTCGTACTTAGGACCGTATACAATGCTGATATTAATAATACTTATTAAGTTAGTTGTTATAATTGAGCACACATATTGGGGCGCTTCTGTAAATAAATCATTAGTATAATTAAATTGTAATGCCAATACAGCTGCTGTTCAGATTGTAAAAGGCTTAATTAGCAACTGTAAATAAAGGTGAAACTAATTAACGGCAATGTTATTTTGTCTTTGTTTTTAAGAATTTTAATTATAAGAAGGGGCTAAAGTAAACATTTTTTGTTATGAATCTAGTAAAGGTTTTGCTTCTGATTTGCTAATTATTTGACGACTAGCCGTTTATAGATGTTCCTTTATAGATGTAAAATTATCATCCTGACGAGATAGAAAACAAATAATCCAGAAAAAGGAGCTTAATTTTTCATTTTTAATTCTTTATTTGCATTTCTAATATAGATAAACAAGTTAAAACCAAGCACAATCCCTCAGACCCGAACATAGGCATTGCGTGACGCGGCCATCAATCCTGAAACGGGGTCAAGGTACTCGTGTCATCGCTGACAAGATAAATTGAGACTGTTATCGTCTAACACGCGAGTAAATATTAATTAGAATACTCGTAACCGATGTGGAGTTTGAGTTATGTGACGCGATTTATGATATCTTAGGATATTTGCTTTTATGGTTTAATTAAATTTGCAACAACATACTCACGTATTTTTAACCGACTTCAAAAAAAGGAGAAGGTTCTCAATTCGACCGTATTTCTTTTTCGTTTGTTACCTCATAGCTTTTGACTGGTTAAACCCATTTTGAGGATTCTTTTTTATTTGAAAGCTGGTGCTTCCCGGCTACCTCGCTGCTTGTTTGTTTTTATTCTAGGCTGAGGTGCAACTGGTATATCCACTTTGCGCCGTATGTATTCCGTCCCTTGATGTCATGGGGGATGAGATTATCGCCATATCAAGCGGAAATTCCAGACTTCGGGCTAATACTGAACAGAAAAACCCAGTTTCATTTTCCGCGAACCAGGGATCAAACCCGAGACCTTAGCAATTCAGTCGTACATTAATACAACTACCGGAGGCCGTTCATTAAATTTGGTTAGTGGATATTTTTGGGGTAAATTTGATTGATTCATAGTAATTATACAATATAATTTATGAAAAATAATATTGCTAAATAAAGTATGACAAGCCTTAAACAGTAACAATACAAAAACATCTTCTTCTTTTATTTGATGGGTGCCACCATTTATTTTGCGGTGATTTCAGGAATGTCGAGCAGATACAAAACAAAAAGAGACTAAATCAGGTAATCAAAAAACACCAGTTTGAAAAAAAAAACAAATTACGAAGCAATGCACGGTACGTACGTATTACGTACGTCACTCTAAAATATCACATATGACATTTCATAATGTACAATACTTACATTGAATATAATGTCCTTATATGGAACATAATTATTAGGCACAGTTGCTAGACATCAATCTGGACTCATATTCATACATAAAGGAAAGCAAAACACAGATGGAAATGACAAATGAGATCTAGGCATATCTAAACTAAATATAAAACTAAGGTACCAATACGAGATCTAACTAGTGATATCAAAAATATCTTAAAACTAAATTTCTAAACCATTATCGCTCATTGTCTACTACGACTAACTAATTTCTGTATACTGAAAACAAGACGCAAACATTTAGCTCTAAACATTTAGCCTCATAAAAGGAACGAAATTAAAATCTCATCTGAGAGGCTTGAGGTGCGGCACGCGTGTACAGGGGCTCGGGGGCCCCGCCGATTAGCAGAGATGAATGACGATGAATCGACCTGCGGGCACACTACCTCTAATGGATATTACGTAGATAACGTATAAATTATTACCAAGGTACGAAACAATTAGTTGATTACATTCGCGTCGGTTTGGGGTTTCCTTTATGTTTCAAATATTAACTCGGCTTTGAATATATTATTTTTATTGAACTAGTATTATCTGAAGGGATTCTAATAATTTGTTATTTAATTTTTTTACGAAAACAACCATGCTGTGAAGCGGCGATAGCCTAATTGGTTGTGGAACGGACTGCCGAGACGAATGTCCCCAGGTTCAAATCCCAAGGGCACACACCTCTGACATTTCTAAATTATGTGTGTTTTCTTTGTATAATATCGCTTACTTTAACGGTGAAGGAAAACATCGTGAGGAAACCTGCATGCCTGAAGAATTCTCTATAGGAATTTTGAAGGTGTGTGAAGTCTACCAATCCGCACTAGGCCAGCGTGATGGACTATAAGGCCTAATCCCTCTCAGTAGTAGAGGAGGCCCGTGCCCAACAGTGGGACAGTATATAATACAGGGCTGTATTATTATTATATTTATTATAACCATGTTGTAGAAAATATCCAGAATGGTATGGCAGAGTTCTGGCGACGGTCGATAAGCTCTCGTTGGCAAATTTTTGGCTTAAAGTTTGATGCAGTTTATTTCCTGTGTTAGAACATAGAAATCTAATTATACAAAGCATATAATTTAATGGTAGTTGAGTATCGGGGACTTCATGTCCTCGAGTGATCCTATTACTCATTTAGCCACTATTAAGTTTCTGAGAACACGTTACGGCATTACTCCGAGAGGTTAGAATATTGAAGTAATATGATACACCAAATTTTGTAGTCCGTCTGTATTTTGGTTATTGTCGAGAGACCGTCGCAATTGAGAAACCTCTCGAGTCTCCAGAAATGAAGATACATAAATGACGCTGTAATCTCACGACTTCTCAAGGGTTAGAGTACTTACTCATACAATTCGACAAATAGTCGATGTGATTAGTCCGTCGACTTTTACGAAACGAGAATCGCACAAAAATTTTAGTTGTACTCGACTTCGGAACGCGATACGATTTACAATTCTCGTGCGCTGCCACGATACGAGAAGAGAAGATTAGAATTCTCTACTAGGTTCTAATTTTTTTTTTTGCAGTGGCTCCATCCGTGTGAATAAAGATCCCGTAATATAACTACCTCGTGCAGTCATCCGATATAGAAATCAGTCTACGTGTGTGCTCAGTTTTATCTAAACTCATTTCAAGATTTAAACATTATTTTTAACAAATATCCGTAAACCTTCAGATATCTTTTTCGTATCAATGAGATACCATATGAAAGTAATATTAATAACGCAAAGGACAAAAGCATTAATTTAAGGATCATTTAATCGTCAACATGTGTTCATCGAGCGCACTGTTCCAGTACTCGGCAACAATTATTGCGCTTCTCGTGGTCGAGTGGACTAAAGTGCATCACGGAATCGATCCTTGACCCACGAGTGTGCACACTTCATATGCAACTCAATCTAGTTGCATGACACGTTTATGAGTGTAATTGTTGCGTGGCGTAATTTTATTTAATAATTCTTGTTCTATCAGCTTGCCTGACAAGCTATCTTGACCTGATTTATTTGTTAATATCCGTTAAACCTTAACGGCATTGTAAATGAACGTTGTTTCAATTATTCCGTGTTTTATCTTTCCCTGTTGCGTAAAATTTTTAGTTAGAAGAAGAAAAAAAAAGAAAGAAACAAAAAAAAAGAAAAAACAATAAAAATACATTTTATTTAGACGCAAGATAAAACATTTTACAATTATCACAGTCAATACGGCCACAAGTCAATAAAATGACTTGAAGAGTATGTGACTACACTTCCGATAGCCATTTGTACCATGTAAGATCAGTCTAGTTACATTATCGTTCCAATAAATGTTTTTGTTATAATTGTTTTATATATGTAGCTTCTGACATAAGAGAGACGTCACCGTATGTTCCATAGTGTTCGCTACCAATAAACGACTACAATAGACAATTCACTGATGACAGTAAAAGGAAGGAGTGAAGTTATCTCTTTATTTTTATTGCGGCCAATTTCTCACTTTTACCCAAAAAATGTTAAATCCAAGATTTGTCTGATAAAGAAATCGAAGAGCATAGTAAATTGGAAGTAAATTGACGTGTGAAAATAAATCGAGACATCGCCAATGTTAAGGGGGACGTCCAACCTATTTCTCATTACATGAAAATATTATATACGTGATTCATTCAATCAGAACCCGGATTGGATTTACCGGGACCCCGGAATCGCGGGATAAATTGATTTTACGTGGATTTACCGTTAAATCTCCGGGTATAGTTGCTCCGACAGGGATTGGGGATAATAACAGATTTTTGGCGGTTAAATGTTGAACTATGTCTTTAAGGTTCTTTTTGGATTAAATGTTGGTGACGGGTGATGGTAAGTGATCACCGATTTGAATAATCAAATGCATATTTGTAGTTGGCACCATTTTTGAAGAAAATAGTACGTGTGGGTATAAGGAAGACTTTGGTATTTTTGATGTGTAAAGTTTTTTTTTTTGGATTTAGACTATACCTGATGTAATTTTACTGGTGGTAGGTCTCTCATACGTGAGCAGAGGCGGCTCATCCGAAAGAGCGCTGGTGCAGTGCACTCCCACGAAAATTACATACTTAGCTAATTTAATAATTTATATATATTTATAATACATAAGATTCTTACATTACATTCTTTATATTTTACTATGCCTATAAAAACTCTATTATATTACCTATATAGGTACATGTAGCGTCAATTTGTAACGAGTGGAGCGCCAGCGATTGTGCTCCTATGAAACGAAGTTTAGTACGACTCTTAGTACTGTATTCAATGAGTGCGAAAGAGAGAAATCGACTCGGGCTGACGCGTGAAACAAAAGATATCGTATGAGAAATTAGCGTAATCTGGAGCGCCGCTCGCGCGTCACTCAGTTGTCGTTCAGCCAGCCGTGCCGTGCGCGCGCCGAGGGAATATGCTACTTGTGCGCAGCTGTCTTTCTTATGTATACAAATAACTTCAAGCAAGCTCGTCGACTTCGTCAGTTAATACGCAGTTTTTTTTAAAATAAGTATTAAAAAATAGTTTGTGCGCGATATTTTGCGTTAAAATGGAACAATACAGTATATCTTTTATTAAACAGTGTGAAAAGATAAGATATACAAATAAAATAAATAATAAGCTCTAGTTTTTCAATTATTTTTGTGTGAACCCCCATCAAAAAATTTCACGAGCCGCCTCTGTACGTGAGAGTCCGCCTGGGTGGGTACCACCGCAAAGTCAATTTCTGCCGCCAAGCATCAGTATGTAGTCACTGTTGTGTTTTAGTTTGAAGGACATTGTAACTACTGGAAATAATGAGACTTGATATCTCATGTCCCGGGATGGCGAGCGCTGTGGATTACCAAACAATACTTTATAATTCAAGGTGTTGGATGGTGTTTTTACTGTTTATGGGCGGTCGTTTAGCTTACCCTTGGGCGAATGGCAAGCTCGTCTCGTCATTCAAAGTAAAAAAAACCCAAAGTTCAATTTCAATCGCAATTTCCCTACAACATTTAACTACTAGAACTCAATATACGGAGTGTTGAGAGCTATACATCCTACATAAAGCCCTCCGTTCCACTTCCCAGTCATTATCGTAACACATAGAATTATGAAGGCGTTACAAAAATGGGCCCGACATCAATCACCGGTCGAGTTTCTTTTGATAAATGAACAGTCCACCCTCGCGCCACTTCGTCGTGAAGCTCCGAGTAATCACATTTTTATTTTTCCGAGGTCACTTTATGTTGAGGCAACGCTGTTGGGTATATTGCTTTTAGTTTTAAAGTATTTTTATCCTGATATATAAATTTGTATATACTAATTCGTAATTGCTCGAAATTTTGCTGTAAATTGCATAATATGAGGTTGAATTAGCTAAACTAATACTAATAATGAAAACGACCATGAATTTTAAATATATAACCCGCATTCTTTCGAAAATTAGTTTTATCTTATATCGTCAGGGCTTAGTGACCTCACTGCACCTGATGGTAAGTCGGAGGGGGGTCCAATCACCAATAGAATGTCGAGTGACGATAGATGATTAGCCCTCTACAGTCCATACAATTATGCCGGCCTGTTGAAACTGGATATTCACAGAATGATCCTAGAACGTGACACACTTAAGTGGGCCATTATGGCAGGTTATAATACCTTTCTACATCGTACATGAGACGACTCCATCATATCCTGTTGTACTAAGAAACCTCTATAGAAAATAGGCGTAGAAAAACTCAATCATCTCCATCGCTCAAACAAATCTAAAATTAAACTACTCCAAGAATATATAAGAAAGGAACTTCGTCCATTCGCCCACACCGATTTATATTCTAAATCCAAAATCAAACCACTCCAAGAATATATGAGAGGGAAACTTCAGCCATCGTCTGTTGAGTCTAACAATAACAATTGTGAAATTTCAGGAACACCAATAAGCGTAACGGCTGAAATGGTATTTAGCCTTCGAATTTTAATACTCAAACGTGCAAGAATTACGGGCAAAGTTGGGGAAACTGGGGGGGATGGGGTGCCAGCCGGACTGAACTTAAATCTTAGACATTATAATAATTGCCTGTGCTTGATTCTAACGGTCTAAATCTGTTGGATTAGGTTGAAGTGTTTATGTTGAAAAATGTTTTATTCATTTAAATTTTCCTTTCTGATAATGAAGTTGAAAATCTGGTTTTGTCATTAAAATAAAAGCATTTTTTTAAGGCCACTGTATTAAATATAACTTAAGATAATAATTAAATTGATTCACTTTTTAATTTATCATCTTGATTTATTATATTGCTAGTTCATTACAAATAGATTTGTCTCTCTTTAAAATTAATTAATGAAATAAAGTATGTTTATTTTATATTAATAATACTAATTATTTTATGACTTATTATTCTACGTAACTGCTTCACACTAATATGACGTTGGCCGCGATCTTCTCGCGTATTAAAGTAGAATTACTTTTATTTCATGGCCTGCCGCTTGGACATCAATACTGAAGTCTTAGATAAACCTGAAACTTTGCTTGGCCTGGAAATAGAACCCATACTCAGTAAAAAATCTAGGTTTTATAAATCGTCTCACTACCAGAACTGTACAACGATTGGATACCTTTACAAAGCCGACAAAGGTGATATTTTAGCGTGCCGTCATAACAGGAATTGCTTTGAGTGAAACTCATTTTAGCACGCTTCGTTAGCCAGAGATGTGAAAGGACGCGAACAGTTTCGTGCGACGTTTGAAAAATTGCTAGTTCTACACAACGCTGTGTCGTTACATGCACTTGTTTCTTCTGGACAATACGATGCGGATCATGGTTATTTCAAAATGGGATTTGCGCGACATAAATCTAAAAAGTGTTCTGGAAATTTCTCTTTCGCGTGTATGTTATGTATTGCAATTTTGAGATCAGAGTATTGTGTCATAAACGACTGGGTCATTCGATACTGGAATAAAGTGCTGTGCCTTGCTTTTTTCAGTTTCCATAAACAGCGCTTCAGTTTCCATAAATATACAAATACATACAGAAAATTTTCAAATGCGTGTGTATCGGTAACTTTATAATAATATGCATTCAGGAACATAATATTATTTTAGAACACAGATAGATATGTACATAAAATTTTATGCGTTAGTAAATAGCTTGTGGTATGCGATCATGTTTTATCAATAATAGCCTTTGCAATATTCCAATTTCCAGCCAATATCTCTCTCTAATGCTCTGGCATTAATTCCTAGAGTCACCACCACCTGTCAATTCAGTTAATCGAACATAAAATTCATCGAATATCAGATTACTGATATCCAAATGCTAGACTAACAACGCTTAGCAGTCACACAGGCCTAACCTTATGGTATGATGGAAGTTTTGTTTTTCAGGCAATATGAGACGCATTGATAAACCATAATAATAAAGTCAGTGCTATATTATAACTCTCTCCCGGGAGCGGGCATCTACTACTACTTTCCATTAGGCTATCGCCACTTTATTAGTAGTTGAATCTAAAAGAAATAATAATAAAAATTGCTTGATCCAGGATCAAATCTAAATCACCCTTTTCAATGTATGTTTATTCCCTACAGCACAGCCCTTCAAAAATTATCAAAATTTAGTGTCTATTCACATAAAATAAAAATTCTTTTCGAAATTATGAACAAACGGAAAGTTGGGAGTATGAAGCAAAGGAAAAAAGGCCATTGAAATCAAATGCCGTCGGCGGAAATGCAAACGTGCGCTTTATGGTAATATCAAAATGGAATATAAGTGTGACGATATTTTCCCTACGCGACAATGTCTATAAAATAACATTTCACGAGATAGAAATATTTATTAATTACAGTCTAATAAAGAGCACATATAGTTTTGTTGCACTCATAGTGGCCCAAGTAAGTGTGTCGCGTTCCGGGATCAGCCTGTATATCCGGTTAGAACAGGCCGGCATAATTGTGTCGACTGCCGAGGTCTAATCATCTCTCATCAGTTGATATTCTATTGGACACCACTCCACTTAAACTAGGTGCAGTGAGATTACTTTGCCGTTCTCGCGTAAAAAAAAACTATCCGGAAATTATTTATTTATTATTTTAATTATTGTTGCAACATGCCAATACTGTAGTAGGATAAGGAAAGATCATTATAAGTAATTTGGTAGTTCTAGATTATAACTGAGACAGGCAGATGACAACATAGCGCTTTTACTTGCAAACTAAACTAAATAAACTCGTATATCAAATAAAATTAATTTATTTTGCATAAAACATAAAATTATGATGTTAAATATATTACATATGCAACATGTTTCACCGTTTCAACGGTATGCAAGTATAACCTAGATTACATAAACATAAGTATAATCTGGATTACAGTACTAATTATTAGATAATATTTGAATAGGTCCATTAATTGCAATTATTTTAATCAAAGCATTTTGTTAAAAATGTTTAAAATAATTATAAAATCCATTTTAAAATTTACAGCGATTAGCGGCAAACCTTTAATTTTACTCTTTACATTTTAATAAAAATAACTTAATCAGGTAGATTTCAATATTATTTAAGAATTTAGAGAACATTAAAAACATTGCAGAGAGCTCTAACAGAGTCGGAAGGAAACTGGCAATAGATTTTATTCCACCCTCTGACCATCCAGGTCGTGGAAGCCGGAGCTATTATAGAACGGCACTGGGACGTACGCCTATAAATAAAACAAAATATTCAGCCGTCCCCGCCATATACGGCGTTTAGTTAGCACAGGAGTAATAAAATCACCACACTTCGACGCATTCTCTTTTACATATATCACTTCATACTTATATAAGTGGTGGTAGGTATCTTATATGTGAGAGTTCGCTTGGGTAGGTACTATTGCAATGTCTATTTCTGCCGCCAAACAGCAGTGTATTCACTGTTGTGTTCCAGCTTAAAAAACATTGTAGGCAATCTAATTACTGGATATAATAAGACTTAACATCTCAAGTCTCAGAATAGCGAGCGCGGTGGAATACCAAACAATACTTTTTAATTATAGGTGTTGGAAGTGTTTCTGCTGTTCATGGGCGGTCGTATCGCTTACCATTAGGCGGACGGCAAACTCGTCTCGTTATTCAAAACAAGATAAAATATATATATCAAACACGCACATTATGTTAGCCGTAAGCGATTATACCTCAACAAAGCTGCATAAACATCTGTGAACATACTATAAATTATCTCAACACTGAAATGCAGCACACATTTCTAAACCAATACTGTATCGAAGTGTTTACGTGACATAGTGTCGGAGAGCGCCGCCTCCGTAGCCGCCCCTACACGTGGACGATTACTCAATATCGGGGACCATTAGAAATTTAAATATTGAGAATCTAGACAAATTTTTTGTTATAAACACAAATACGAAATTTTTGGTTATAGGAAGACAACAAGGCCATTTTGTGGATGGGTGTCAGGCAGGCGACTTGTGGAAAGAAAACCTTTCTGCAATGTGCTTGAAAAATTATATAGATTCAGTACTCACAATTAATAGTTTCGATACAAAACTTGTTAACGTTATGTCAGGACTGTTAGGAGTAAAAAAAAACTCACACACACAAACTAGCTTTTTATTTTTTCACCTTTCACGGCGTGTGTGTTCCGTTCCATGATGTGATAGGGCGCAATTTCATCGCCATTTCGAGCACCAATTCCAGCTTGATTAGGAAAACAAAATATCACTTTGACGATCGCGATCTCAGCACTGCAGTTGTACCATAACACAACTTCGCCAATGAAACAGTTAAAGAACTCTTGCTTTAATATCTCCAATCTTCAAACCAACAAGGGGTCCCTCATCAGTTCACATTATTCATAGAAACTCAAGTAACACACGAACTTGCTAACGAAATAAAACGGCAATCCACACGGAGTTGTGTTTGAAACAAGATCCGTGGAACTCCACAAATCATCTCCAATATCATAAACCATCTGCGAGATAGAGCCAATAGCCGTTAGGGCGGCGACACAACGAGCGTTTTCCGCAAATTACTGCTATATATATGATTTATTAGTTTGTCGATAAACAAATTATAAATTGAGGACTTTTGGAGTTCGCAAAATATTTTTTATTTATATCTTACATCGATATCATATGAAATATGGAGGTGTTTTATTTATATGCATATCCCCAGACAAACTTCCGTTATCAGTATTTACCTATAACTGCAATCTAGAACTAATTAAAGTGGGCAAATGAAAATGAAAAAATCTTTATTTAAATAATAGAAATATACAGAAGATATTTGCCAGAGGTTCTCAAAATAGGCTGAGTCTGTGTCTTGGGTAAGCAATATCTATCCCGCCACATCAAACTTTATTGTTAGCAAGCAGGAAGCAATCTTTAAACTTAACACCAGACATTCGTCTATCAAGAGTACAGACGAGTTCAGTCAAAGATATTTATAAGATCTAGATCCCAACATTTACTATCCGATAAACCAATTATCCCACCTCGGAAACTTTGTCTAACCATTGCTTACATTTCAAATCGAAGACGCCAGAGCTGTGTATGGATTGACCCGGGCAATCCATCGGGAGTTTATGTACTCAGAGCGAGTGCTCTCGACGCTCTCATTGTAATGAATTAGACGACAAACCAAGACTAAACTGGATTAGTTTGGAATTAATTCGATTGTTCCCGTGCCTATCCCGGGGGAGTCGGGCTGGAGTCCTCTTGATAAATACGTCACTCGGTGTCGTTAAAACTCTTATTTTGTGCGCAGAATTGGGAATCGATTGTTACCGAGGTTTTGTCGACTGCGTGAGAAGTTTCAGGCTAGACATGTAGTCATTTATTGACTTTATTGCAGGCAGAAAATGTGCTTAATATCATAGGACTTTAACTGTTTCACGTCGGGGTATCATGCGCCATATCATTTATTTATAGTTGCTGTTGTTAAATAAAACACGTAACACTTTTTTCATGTGCTGATTCTCAGTCGTAATTCAGTGCTATACTCACACTGCTATTAGATAAAATGGTTTCTCTAATATAAATATATACACGAAATATTATATAAAATCACTCTTACTGTCACATAGACAACAATCAATAAAGTTGGTCTAAGGTCATGCCTCTAATAGATAGCAATACTACCATTGCTTCTTCCCGTTCCGTTCCTGCCATGACCAAAGTCGTTCCTGTACTACATGGTTTCATTGAGGCTCCAACAAGTAAAACACTTACCAAATACAGAAAATAAACTTTGTCGTCCTAAAAAATCAGTATATGTCACGCATCAAGTTTTGATAAACACAGAATACTCTATTTTCAAAAGACTATAAAATTTTCAATCTCAATCAGTCAAAATTTTATCAAACTAAAATATTGCCCTATCGATATAACAGCATAGATAAATGAATACCGCAGTGAAAGCATCGCCTAAAGCCAGGAAGTCAGCCAGCTCTAACGGAGTTTAAAATGGAAACTTCGTTGAAAATTAAAGTTATATTGAATTTATTTATCGCGGCTTCTTTACAAAACTCTGTGTGGTAGTTGAGACACATTCTTCATATTTTAAAGCAACGATAAGCCCATATGAACGAGAAGGAAAACATCGTGAGGAAACCTGCATATCTTTGAATTTCTCTATAAGAATTTTGAGGGTATGTGAAGTCTACAAATCCGCACTAGGCCAGCGTGGTCGACTAAGTCCTAATCCCTCTAAGTAGTAGAGGAGGCCCGTGCCCAGCAGTGGGACAGTAAGTATATAATACATGGCTGATATTATTATCTTTATTATTAAGCCGAGATGAAGATAGAAAGTAATAATCTTGGAAAGAATGCTGTAGGTTATTGACTATAGCATAAATTGGTGGATTCGGCTGGGTTGTAGTCTCAGAAGATGTGGTGGAAGAATGTCCTTATTCGGAACACGGAGTGATATCTATAACAAACTTCTCCCTCTTTTAACTGGTCATTATTAACAAATACTTCTCCAGGTTTTACAAAATGTCTTATCCACGAGCATAAGTAAGGTGAATATTAAAGCAGATATGGACAAACGGATTGGTGACACCGATAAATACAGCCAATTCAACATAGTCTTAAGAGAATGGATCCGCACTGCGTAGATACAATTTATCAAGTCTCAGATGAATGGCGGACACAAAAACCAAAAATAGTTGAGACGCATGGTTGACATCCGAAATTATTCCAATGTCGATGTGGCTTATGTGGGAACAGTCCGATCCCAAGATAAATGTCCCACTTGGGTTGGACAGCGGTTCTCAATAGTTTTGTTTGAATATTTAGGAAGATAGGCTGCTGGTGGTAGGATATATTTTATATCCTGTATAATAACAAAATATAAAAATATAATTAGTGATTAATGGAAATAGTGCTCGATTATGTTGTTTGCGTTTTTCTTGATATCGCTCCATATTAAGTGAATTGTTGTCATAAAAAGAAAAAATAGTTCACTACATATTAATTTATATTTTATTCATTTTAAAGTTCACTGTTTATTTTTGATTCGAAAATAAATAACTGCAAGTTATTTTTAACGTTTATTAGGACAAAGCTAGACTACTGGTATTTTTAAATGAAAACTGCACTTTATAATGACTTTTTCTATGTTCACTTTAATTTTTTTTAATAAAACTGCAATAGAATAACAACTTTTTTTAATTTATATTCTATTTGACTGCTTTAAAAGCATAGTTGTATTGCGTGTGTCAGAAATATTATAAAAAAAGAGAAAATTATATGTATAAAGGTAAACTCATTTTATTTATTTTAAATAATAAACATTAATTCTTACAAAATATATATATATTTCTAAGTTATACAAAACGATCTGAGAATCACCATGTATATATTTTTAACATCAGTAGCAAATAGTCTTTCTTATTATTATTTATTTATCTATCTATTATTATTTATTCTTAATGAAATATTCTTAGTTGTAAATTATATTGTATTTATAAACAGATTCCCCATTTTATACTTATACTCATATTATGAATAAATAGAAATATTTATCTTTACAATATCGCCTACTAGATATCGTCTTGCCACTACCGTTGCCTCTTGGCGACTGAGCCCCACTTTACCGAGATAATGCTTTATATTGTGAAAATCCCCACTACGCTTAAGTCTGATGACAGGTAGTTACTAGTTTTGAAATTGTGTTTTGTCAAACTACCCGGACGTATTTGATATTTTGAACTATTTTATTTGAATTTTTATACTAAATGACAAGAACATTCTAACACGTGCGCAACCGTTTGCCACGCTGAGGTCACGGGTTCAAATTCCGGTTCGGGCTAAGTGATATTAGGCTTTCCTGCTCAATATCGGGCCGAAGTTAAAATTTTATGCGTAATATGGCAATAGGCTCGCCGTCTTTTATATCATAGGATGGAATAACACAACGAAAAATGGTATATAATAAATCATAATATACCCTCTACCCTCCAGCTATCTTTAACCACCTTATACCCGGCCGGCATAATTTTTATGACTATCAATCGTCCGTCGTCTAATCAAATTTTTAATTCCAAAATCAAAGATAATAAGTTAGTGCTAACAAAATTAAGTGCAAGTGTGATTCAGAAATATCAACAAACATAAAGCAACGTGGGGTTAATATAGAATAGGTCTTCGAAATCCACATCCGATCACTCCCACTCCGTCCTCGCTCCCTGGCAGGCCGCGCATAATTCACCTTCATTTAGCAAGTTCATTTGCATACTGAATTACTATATGTGTGCTTTTTCCTACGGACAAGAGAAAATCGCTGTAATTAAAACGAAAAAAAAGTATTGAAATTGTATTTTAAGTGAATTTCTTTAGAGTTCCTATTGATTTAACGTGGAATGTGACTTTGGGACGCGAATTGGTGGGTAATTACAGTTAGCTTTGCGCAATTGGTGTGAGATTAAAAAGTATTTTTGGACGTTTTGTGTTTAATTTTAGGATTCTTCCATAGATTTTTATTTTGCTGTTTAACGAATTCCAAATTCTATAAATGCTTCCTTAACACGTATAGCTATTTGGTACTCGCGGTTGTATTATTTATAAATTTATATTCTAATAGTCTATCGGTATACACAAATAAAGTTTGAGATCCTTTGGAGATGAGACGCACGTCGTGAAGTTTGAAACTGGTCGGACTTTGAGAGTGCGTACCGTCTCCTCACTCTGTTTTAACTTCCCTAACCATTAGTATTCATTTCCTGAAGTTTTTTTGGGTTTTAAGGGTAATATTTTTTGCGCATTAAGCAGTCTTATACTTTTACTTTCGAGAGCAAAATTTGGAAATTATAAGAGGTTTTTTGAACTAATAATATAGACCTCAACTTAAGACTTGGTTATACATTTTCCTGGTTGTAAAATATATTAAAACCCGCCATATTGGCCCAGGTAAGTGAGTCGTGTTCCGGGATCAGCCTGTGTATATCCGGTTCCAACATGCCGGCATAATTGCGTCAACTGTCGAGGGTAATCATCTCTAATCAGTCGACATTCCATTAGACCCCACTACACTAACCACCAAGTGTAGGAGGGTCACTTTCCCGTGGGTGTTAAAAAGAAAATAAAAAATGCGAGTTGCTCGGTTGGCAATAGACAGCTGCTATAAAGAAGGAAGTCCTGAACGACTCGCTTCTATTAGTAACACGTGCTACATTCTACTAACCTATTACCCGGAGACCTTAATTTATATGAGTGACTTGTAAAAATAAGTATTATATACGCGATAAATACGAATTATTTGAAATGGGGAAATTTGCATCATTATAGTTACTAACTAGACATCGTCACACTACCAATGTATTAACCAGTCATTATAAATATTAAACAGCAGAAAATATTGTTGTCTTCAAACGAAACGAGCAAGCCGATCGTCCAATAGTAAAACAATGTCTACTCGCAAACAATAGCAACATCATATAAAATTATCTAAAACATCGACATAACCCAAAATGTACCCAAAAATTTACCCAAACATGAGGTCAGTCTTAACTGATATACACACATCAATACAAATTGAGGCGGATCCACCCCGGGGCAGCATGTATGATTGATTGCTCACCCCCATTTGACCCTATTGTACCTGGACGTAACGAGATAAAAACGTGGTCGGAATAAAGATTCAAAAGAACTAACCAATGGCGATTTAGTTTAATATTCTCTCGTTTCGGGGCTGTGAATAGTTTTCAGGTATACTATACTATATAAGAAACGTGAATTGACTCTTAAAGTCCTCGTAATGAACTTATTTATTGCAATAGTTTTAGTATGAATTGAACCTTGAGGAATGAGGACTACCTTGGAATTGTAGTTGTATTACTCGCGCAGTACGACAACGCTTTAAAATCCCTGGTCGGACATAATGACATTGTGTTTCTCTGTTCAGTATCAGTTCGAACTCTGAAATTTATGATCGATAATTTTTTATTGCTTTGAATGACGAGACGAGCTTGCGGTTCGCCTGGTGGTAAGCGATACGACCGCCCATAAACAGTAGATTTTTTAAATTGGTGTTGGGCAAAATGGACAAATTATATATCATAGGAAATTGTCTGCTACAAGTTTAATATGGACATGGTTTTTGATCCAGTAAGCCCTTATTAAGAGATATAAATATCGAATATGACAATCCTATCGTCAAGTTTACTTTCGGTTATACCACCATCGCACAGGGTACAAAGCGGCGACAACTGCCCCCTACCTCTGTTTATTCAGAGAATTGAAAACACGCCGAATTTCAAATTCAAATCTCCGTTTGGTTTTTTTATCAGGGGCCTTATTCTCATCCCACACGTTATTTTAACAGTGCGTAACAAGCACGTAACACAACGCGTCATGTTTGGGACTATAGAAATTTGGCTTATAGAATACCATTCCACGCACATTCCTCGAAGATAACATGACACGGCCGCGTTACGCGTTTACACTATCATACAGAATAAGGGCCCAGACTTCAAAAGCTCTTGTCACACTAGTGATTTCTCCGATCTTTTTTAATTAAAATGGTTCAGTAAATAAATTAAAACTCAATAAATTCTAGGAGTAAAGACTTAACAGTTTCCTCTCTGAAAGTTAGTTTTAGCACGTTTGAGCAATATAAATGTTTTGTTGTTATTGGGTAATGTAAGACATCGTGTAATATCTTTCTGGTAAGTTTTGAAGATGTTTCCCTTTTCAGGGAAGCGTGTTTCTTACTACGTAAGTGTCAGTTATGTTATACTATTGACAAAATATTTTATAATACAATCTATTATAAAATGTTGTAGATCGATAAGAAATCTTTATTATATTGTGATATAAATATTCAAGTTCGGCCCTAAGTTTTACACAGAGCTATTATCAGTAAGCCAATTTTACCTAGGCGTCTGAAATATATACTATCACGTACGCGATCTGTTTGGATATTTATGTCAAACCTATGTTGTTGGAAGCGAGATTGTTGTAGTGCAGTGGCTAAGGGTCCATATAAGCCAATTGCTACCGGCTTCCCCTTATTTAGAATTCATGTAGAATCTTATCATAAGGAGGATCTGCGACCGCATTTATACATATTGGTACCAAAAAGTTGTATCGGCTTCCCTTTCGTAAAATTTCAACTTTCACCAATGCTGTAAAGGAAAGTAGACCTTGGTACCAAATCGAGATGACAAATATTTAAAAAAAAAAGGTACATAAGATCTCTCCGCAAAACTATCAGAGTACTGAATAAGTCCGTTAAATTATTTGGTCAAAAAACGTATAGGCAGTGTGCTCGAGCCCTATCCTGCGAGTTTTTGTTCACGATTTAACCCCACTGTCCCGTGCTGGGATCACGAAAATTGAACGGGACGATGTCAATGCGTTTTATTTTATTTCTACCATTTTCTTTTTTTTTAGCTCCCCGATGCCCGGATCCCGACATTGCTTTGCTCGTTTTCAGGTGGACTCTCGATTTTTTACCCTCGAATAATTAGATTTAAGTTCAGCTTTGTTTGCGAGGTGGAATAATCTTGTTATGAACGGTCTAACTGATTTTTGGATGCTATTTTGAATCTAAAATATATAGGAATGCCTGGGTGTTTATAACATTTAGTACAAGATTCTGTTTCGCAATATTGTAGTCCGTGTGATCTTTTATCATCATTTTTTAAAACGCAACAAGTCAGCGCTCCTAATTATAATTTTCTCATAAAAAGAAAAAGTCAAATCCAAATTCCTACAATCCAATTTTACATAAAAGAATTTACTTCCAGAGAAAAATCCTTTTCCTGCAGTGTATTTTCATGCTTGCTTCCGTGGTGAAACACTTTTCTTACTAAACTAGTGTGGGTAAACTTTCCTGCTCGATTTATCTTTTTACTTTACACATAGAATGCATTCACTAAAGCGAAATTACTACGCCGTGTAGCGTCTACGAAACAGCTACGAAATTGCTACGAACGTAGCGCATATTGATTGCTACGGTGCCGTAGTTACGTTTACGTAGCAATATTAGCTACAAAGTGTACAATTTGCAATGCATGTTTTGTTTGGATACGTGAATGTATGGTTGGACGTGATTTGGCGAGAACAGAGATAGAAATATTTTCACTTACACGAAGTAGCTGACAATGTTCAGTAAATAACGTCCTTTTAAACGGTTGTAACCCTCAGTGCAGTAGTCAGAAAAACTAAGAATATTAACTGAGTAGTGTAAATATTATACTTTACAACCGATTTATTTTTAGTTGTTTTCTTAGATGGTTTACTACAAAAGGAATAAGATTCGTCTAGAATAATGTCATTTTATGCTCACACTAGATGTTGCACACGGCTTTGCCCACGTGAAAACCTTTTCCCACTACAAAAGACTCTAAAACACTAAACGACGCTAGAACCATCTATTTAAAAAAATATAAAATGACATTATTTCCAGAAGAAGCGAAATTACTGCGATGAGTAGTGGCCTATGTTTTAGTCCAAAACATAGATTATCTGTATGTCAAATTTCATCCCAATCAATTCAGTAGTTTTTACGTTTACTTCAAATAAACATATAAACAAATTGGTAAATAAATTGATTTGTTATATAAATTAAATTTTGTAATTAAGCAAAGCACTAATCTTCCTATCTATATTCTCATCGATCATTACGATGCCGCTGTGTTCACCCCCTGAAAACCTTTTTCAAATCACACTGAAATAACGTTAAGCTGAACATTTCTGGTCAGTCACGGAGTAACTGATTATCCAATTTAGACAAACTCTTACAGAGTACGTGCCCCGAATAAAATATATTAAGTCATTTTTTCCGCAGAATTTTCTAGACATTTCAGATACGGTGTGGTTTTGAGATTACTTTATAAATATTTATACATGAACCGGGTCCGATATTAAATGTTTAGCATAATTCCGGCACGACTTTTGAAAGTGGTAGAGTCACATCATTTTACCTACAGTATAATATTCTGAATTAGGGTTGTACTATAAGCCCACTATATCAGAAAACTTTGTGTATGTAATTTTGCTGTATTAATAAGGTCACTAATGTTTTTGGGCGTTATATAAATATCCTTCAAATTCCCAATTTTCGCTCTTACTCAGTCAGTCGTTTACCCAAAATCATTAGCAGTGTGGGTGTTTTTGCGCAATAAAGATGTCATACTATAAGGTTCCTTACTTGCCCTTTTTCGTGTGCTGTAAAAATGCTTATTTATTAAAAATATTTCTGTTATGTTACATCGACACTGTGAAGAAAGGTTCATAACCTAATTTGTCAAAATGAAAATTGTTGGTAATATTTTTATTCACGACTAGCTTCCGCCCGCAGCTTCGCCCGCGTGGATTTCGGGTTTCAAAAATGGAGAAGGTGCTCAATTTGTCGGGATGTTTTTTTAATTTATGGTGGTATGCAGGTGGTCTGATTGTCCGGTCAGGGTCTGATGATGGGATCCTGGTGAAATCGAAGGAACTTTTAACCATTAAGGTTGCACACGAAATGACGGAAGCTTACAAAATGGAGTAACTTCTCCCGTTTTCCCAACATTTTCCATCACTGCTATGTTCCTATTAATTGTAGCGTGATGAAAAGTATACTATAACCAGCTCAGGAGTATGAAAAATAATTGTACCAAGTTAAGTTAAAATCTGTCGAGTAGTTTTTGTTTCTATAACGGTTATACAGACAGACAAAAATTTTACTAATTGCATTTTTGGCATCAGTATCGATCCCTAATCACCCCCAGTTATTTTGGAAATATATTTCATGTACAGAATTGACCTCTCTACAGATTTATTATAAGAATAGATATGCAAAAGTAGCTCAAAAATTGTCCATAACGAAAACATGCATTTTAAAGTAAAACAAAAGAAATAATATCGTGAAGCTAACCAAATAACTAATGATATATTAAATTTTGTGACTGTTCAATTTAGTCGGGTCCGCGATATCACTTTTGTTGAGTTTCAGAACGCGACATTACATTATTATATTCTGTGCTCCAACGCACACTGCTTTGATGTTAGGAACACACCTACATTGCTTAGACATCAGTGAACTTTATACAATAGCAATAAAGCTCAAATTGACTCTACGTATTAGTTAGAAAACGTTTGTATGGGAAATAGAAAAATGCTGTTTTGATGATTTTCCCGGCAATTATTCGAATTTTTCTCACCTTTTAAACCTTCCCTAGACCTCCACGAATAATTCAAGACCAAGATAAGATAAATCCGTTCAGCCGTTCTCGAGTTTTAGCGAGACTAACGAACAGAAATTCATTTTTATATATATAGATTTTATATAGAAATGTATGTGCTAACATAGCATTCTTATTTCCAGTATTTTATCCATTGGAGTGATTTTAACTCTCCGTGACAAGCTTTGGGAATTTCTCTTCACTTATCAAATAAAGAATTCCTAAAACGTTAAGGATTAAAGGTATCCTACTTTATTATACTACGTAGATTTAGTCGCAATATTTCGTAATTTATTTCAAAATTTCTAGCCATGTATTTAGGAAATGGGAATGTTTCTTCATGAAGTAATGTTTATTCATTAATTATATTATTATGAGAAATTAAAAAATTTTCGCTGTTGAAGCTGTTCAACTGTGAAACTAATGGGACAAAAACAATGACGTAATTGAAAAAAATTGTCAAAAAACACTAACTTTCTCGCTGAACATAACATTGATGAGTACCATTTATTGTCTACATGTATTGGTAATTTATTATGTATTTATATATGTTTATTACTTATAAGAGCTATAGGTTCTGTATCCGTATATACTATTATTGTTTATAAATTGATTTTTTTTATTGACTCTATTTATTATTCTATTTACTAGACTGCCTTCTTTATCTTCTTTTCTCATATTCATCTCATGGATATTGCCCAGAGCTATAAGACCGACATTTGTGCTTATTGGTTTTATAGAATAAATATTTATGACATACGTTCAAATAGCACACGTTTTGTAATTTTGATACTTAATTTTGAATTTTGATTTTGTCACCGAAACACCTACCATTACAGGTACCTAAACATTTATCATCATTACGACTGCGTGCAACAAAAATGTCATTGGCAGAGTGTATAAATCGGTTCAGAGAATCGTGGACGAGAAACTGTTGTAAATTGTAAAATATCTATTTACTAGGCTATAAATAATAGTCCATTTGTACAGAGGGGAATAACTCGACGTATACATTACACGGGGATGGACTCGAGTTGGTGATGGGGGGCTAAAAAGGAAAGTATAAAGCAAATACAAGTAATACCTAAATACTAATTCTAACTACTGCTCTGTATTATTCTGTTATTTTTATATAGAGCTATATATTTACGTAGAAGCGGCAATAGCCTAGTTGGTAGTGGAACGAACTGCCGATTTGAATGTCCGCAGGTTCAAATCCCAAGGGTACACACATCTGATTTTATAAAAATGTGTTCTTCGTAAATTTCCACTTCCTTTAACGGCGTAGGAAAACATCGCGAGGAAACCTTCATACCAGAGAAGTTCTCCATAGGAATTTTGAGGGTTTGTGAAGTCTACCAATCCGCACTAGGCCAGAATGGTGGACTAAGGCCTAATCCCTCTTAGTAGTAGAAGAGGCCCGTGCCCAGCAGTGGAACACTATATAATAAAGGGCTGATATTATATAATATTCGTATAGAAATAAAGTTACCTTTTCTGGCGACAAGATTTGTAATAACTTAGTTTTATTATTTCTGTATGTATAAGGGTTACGACATAACTATAATTTATAAAAATCATAATGCTTTATTATAATATTCAAAACCAAGTTGACCCGGAGGTCTGTTATTCCATCAGTCCAATCCGTCCCTGAACGTAAAACAGCGGAAATGACGTAATGTGTCACAACGCAAAGACGGGTCGGTGAATCCTCCCCGACGATTTCATGAGAAACGCGCTTTTTTCACGACAAAATCTTCATGCAAATTAATAAATATATTTTCATGTTTTTGCAAACATAAATCTTTAGCCGCGTCTTGCGTTTCTCTCGGAAGTTGCAGTTTGTAATTTAAATTATAGCTATTTTTAGATGGAGTATTTATTATTTACCTACTTTAAATTTCTGCTTGATAAACGAGATCCTAATTTCTTACGGCAGGCGATTTCCGTCACTGACAAAAGTCATCTGACGTATTATATCGACTAAAGAAGGCATCCTGAGGTCCAATATATCTCGTTTCACTTGCCGATTCTCACGACGGCCCATAAACCTAACATTGTATTACAACCTTGAATTACAAAGTATTGTTTGGTATTCCACTGCATTCGCCATCCTGAGACTTGAGTTGTTAAGTTTTATTATATCTAGTAGTTACACTGGCTACAATATTCCTCAAACTGGAACACAACAGTGACTACACACTGCTACTTGGCGGCAGAAATAGACATTGCGGTGGAACCTACCCAAGCGCACTCTCACATATGCATGCATGCATTGACCTACCAACAATAATATAGTAGTGGTGTAGATTTAGACAAGACTATATCAAATTGTACAAATATAATAATGCCTCTTTTACGTGCGGTTCAGTGAAGATCCTTAGAAATGTATATGGATATTCGTTTGTAAGGATCTTCACTGAGTGAGTGTTTTGTGGACAAAACACTCACAAAATTGTGTGAAAACCGCTTTAATCTCCACACTCCTCTTGCCCAAGGTCGTGTAATCAATATGCTGACTCGGAGCTCTCGGGCTCGCGCCTCCAGATTTGCATAATGGCATCTGCACGAATATCGACAGGTGTAAACTCCGTGTAACCGATGTTTGTGCTCAGATGCGTTTTTCTTATCTTACTAGCTGACCCGACAGACGTCCTGTGTAAGCACACGCGCATTCTGTCGATAGTTGACAATTATTTCAAACCACTGACAGTTATGTAAAATTATATTGCCGTTAAGTTCTCTTAATTTTTCTAATTTTCCGCGCAATTTTTTGAATGTATCCAGAAAGTTTGCGTCAAGCCGACAACCGGTTATAAAACAATATAAAATTGTAATGAATGTGAAAAATTTTACGGATCCAACACTAAAGAAGAAAAAAGCAAAGAAATTATTTACTCCACTGACTGACGTATTACGAGACGAGTGACTGTTGGTAAACATCAAGTCTGATAGCAATCAGTAGACACCGGAGCTTTGAATTACAAATTGCGTAACACTTGCTCTGCGTTCGTTACTGCCTTGGTGGCGTTATATTACGGTGCGAATGTAATACTAAGGTCTCAGGTTCGATCCCCAGGTCGGGCAGTCATAGTGGGTTCTACTACACTATTACCAATACTACACTCAAGAGTCTGGAATTTGTGCCCAATATGGCGATAGGATCAGTCCTTATCACATCATGGGACGGAGTATACATAGCGGAAAGTGAGTGCACAACTTACGCCTCTGGCTACTCCTTCACAAATAAAAGGCGTGAGAATGTGTGCTCTGCGTTCGTTACATTGCGACATTGTTGTCTGTGTGTCAGTAGTTCCATGCGTAGAATGTCACTCAAACAAACAACAAAGCTCTCGAGACAATGGAATGCTTTATATTGGACACTATGTACTATTAAATATACAGGAAAATATTATCTATAAATATATATTATGTACATAAAATGAAAATTATGTGCCATCAGCGGAACAGTGACGCATTAAAACCCAAAATGTTTCTATGAATAAACGAATTTCGTTGGTTATTTGGGCATTTAATTTTTACAAAACTTTAACGAGTCGGAGGATTTTAAAAATGTATTAATTCATATATTCCATTATGAGAGTTCCAAAAGGTAATTACTAGATAAGAGTGTTCAGACAAAAATAAACTGCGTTGGTTGTTTGATTATGTCAGGTAACAAAATGAGAATTTTGCAGGTGATTGCAAATATTCAAAACTGTTATTTTCGACACCGAAAACATTTAAAAATAAAAGACTCTCAAATACTTTAACGTGCTAAGATGCTAATGTTAATATAATATATTTATCACACCGATATTTATTTAGTGTGAACACCAATAAATCTTCATCTAAAATTCCACTTTAGTTCGAAGGCCCGTGTAAGTCGCAGCGTCTAATCTGCAAGAGCTAACACTTGAGAATATTAGCATACTGGATTTCGAAGTCAGTATATCGAGCGACTCGTGTTAAGCCGCACAATCTGGGTAGCTGAAAATCGAACGGAGGCGGGAAGTTTGGAACAATGAGTAGAGTTGTGGATTCGGTAACACAATTTAAATTTAACTATTTTTCTGATTTTATTGCGATTTCAATATTTTACTTTTCTCCCGACGTTTCCAAGACTTTGCAGCTTAATTTGCTGTAAAATTATTACATACAATCATAAAATTTATATATTTTGCGCTATCAAAATAATCGTAGATGTTTTTCTCTGCGGCTTCGTATTAATATTATAAATTAAAAATTAAACAGTACTGTGGTTACTCCATAACTTTATACTCTGTGCTAACAAATTTCGTTGCTTCGTTTCAATGTTCATTATTGGTGTCTGTACTTAATTAGATTTTTATTATACCGAAAATATTTGGAACATTATTAAGTGGTTGTAAAATTTTTCCTCTACTCCTCGTTTATTCGCTACATTAAAATAGAATTGTTGTATTTTAATTTGAGGGTTAACCAACAGTGAATTTGCACGTGATGTTAAAACCTTGATCAGTACCTAAATGTTATTGAAATTTACGTCTACTATACAGAAATATCAACAAAGCAAATTTTTCAATATTTTAAACACTTTTAGTAATATTGTGCATCCACTTTTACTTTCTTTCAATAACTTATAAGTGGTTAACGATGTTTGGATCCATAGCTATGTATTTTTTATGAGGTCGAACCTATATTACTCACTCCTCTGTGTGACTGTTTGTTGACCCAAATAAATCAAAAAATTAAAGTCTATGATTATTAGTAGTTATGGATAGATTTCGTGCTGCAAATTGTGATAAAAACACAGATACAGTTTCGTCAGCTCTGGAAATGTTCCTTAGACCCTGCACTCGATCAACAGCCTACTATATCAAGACTACAGATAAAAAAAAAACATTTTTAACTTAGTTTAATACAAATTGTTTGAAGGACAGTCACCGCTCTCGAACAGTTTGCGAAAGAAACATGAAAAGACCGCTTCGTTACTATTTTCATAAAAATAATATCCGCTCCATTAACCTTAAGATTTAATCAGATTTGAAGACAGAAATAAATATACTAGGCTTCGTAATTCAAGATGTCTGTTCGTCCCAGTCTCATTTCCCGTCTGCCTTCGATCATTTCCAGGCACGGATCTGTTGGAAAGGGTCCACTGACCCCCGTCCACCTAGGCTAAGTAACATCGAAATATTCTGAAACATTGGTAAATTTTATTTAAGGAATAAAATCGATGTATTTTTATACGAACAGGAAAAAAAATTAAACATGAAAAATATATTGTTCTAGGAC
The DNA here is from genome assembly GCF_014839805.1 of Manduca sexta. NCBI lineage: Eukaryota > Metazoa > Arthropoda > Insecta > Lepidoptera > Sphingidae > Manduca > Manduca sexta. The sequence continues at coordinate 687,176 of NC_051138.1, read as the reverse complement.
CTTTTGGGGTATAATACTTAAATCTTTATACGTCAATACGATGACGTCAAAACAATGTATTCATAAACAATTCTGATCTTTATAAACAATTCTTTTGAAGTTGAAAATGATGTCGGGCATGATTATTCATCAGACAGACCACTTACTTGTTTACTTGATCGGTAAATAACAAAAGTCAGAATCATTCCCCACCCGTCTAAGTAAATTCCCGGATACGACCCCAATGAACTCTAATGAGTGATAAATATTTATCGGGTTCTTTGAGACGCGGTGCCGGATGGTTGGGCTCGGCAGACATAGTCTCTTTAACGGTAGGTACTTAGTTGGTGGATGACAGGAAACTCTACTCACAGCGTTTGCTTTTGCTGGTTCTAGTTTGCCGTGTTGCGATTCCTTTTCAAAATTACATGGTTTAATGCTGAGAATCGCTTGCTAATGTCAGTATTGAGCATAGTTCCTTCTGGGCATTTTTCTCATTAAAACTCAATTGAATGCTATTGTTCTTTGAAAATGTATACAGACGTATACGTTGGACAATAAGTATGATAAATTCTTCAAATATTTTAGTTCTTGATGTTAAAAATACCTTTAAAATCGTTGAAGGGATCCTATAACACATAAAAACTATTCGAATTGAGAAGGTAATTTTATGAAATCACTTAAAAAGTCACGTTGGAATTAATACATAAGTACTTCTAACTAGTTTACTTTCCAAAAACCAATACCTAATTAACATTAAAGGGCACCAAAATAGTCGGCAGAAACCGAGATAAAAGCACTACAAACAACTTTGATATTTGATATGTTGGTGCTTCAATTATCCCAAGGTCACTAATAAAGGTCTGTTCGTTAGCGCTGATTGCGCACTCTGGGTCAAAAGTCGAAGCGACTCGACGATCAAAGATTTTAATCTGGGCGCCTGATTTTTTCCACCTTCGCCTAGCTTTGATCTTGTATAATGCGGATTGATGTTTTCCTCTTTCGTGCTGTGCGCGGAATTGTTTGAGATTGTGCTAGTTTGTATGCATGCATTTTGAGTTGTTGGTTTTTTTTTCCAATTGTTAGAGTTTGTACGACTAGAGGGAAACTAGTAAATTGGTAAAGCTTTGTTATAAATGCATTGAAATCTATTTATCTGACACAGCAAACAGGCGGATCGATGTATGGAATACTATTTTGGTATACTCACATAGCTAGCTATACTCACATAGCTTTGGTATACTCACATAGCTCTTCTACCTATGTCTAAATACATATTGTAATATAACTTCAATGAGATAAGAGTCCACCTACATAAATATTTGATGTCATAATATTTTTTTCTGAGAAGTCATTATCGCTACTGCTAACCTTACAAACGTTGCCAATTTACTCGAATCCCTTTTGAAATGTAACGGATTCATAAAAAATGATCTTATATATTCACCGAAAATGATATTTAGACTAAATCCCAGATAAATGGACTCTTGGCTACAAATGTTCTGTGATAAAATATTTTTTACAAGAGTTTATAAATGAGGTATTCATTTATAAACCGAAGAGAATTGTTTTAGTTTTAATGTTTAATTTCTAAGAATATTGATGCCGTTTGTCGCTCATTACATAGTTCGATAACAAAGTATGTGGAAGTAAAAATTTCAATGGTACATAAAACAAAAATTAAAGGATTATTAGCAATAGACCCTGATTTAAAATGCAGGCTGTTTAGTGGGCTCATAATATTTATTTACGCTTTACGGCAGCTAAATCTGTTTTTGACATATTTTTTTTCAATCTGTTATTCCGCACTATCCGAAATATTTAAAACGATTAGGTCAACACTGTCATTGCCAGGAAATTAATTTTCATAGATGATTTAAGCTACATTTTATCCCAAAAAAAATTGAATACAAGTGGAGTCACAAGCAAATAGTTCAATAGAAATTGCACATCAAAAACCAGGATAACAGTCTTTCACTAACTAGTGCAAGTATTATCGGGTCACGCTAAATTAACTGATATATAGGGCGAAAGGCGGGCTTTATTCTACGCACTCTGTCTTTTACTTGTAAGGCTTGCTCTATACTTGGCGGCTTATCGCAATTAGATATTTAATTTAGTAATATATCGTATGTGAAGTCTCTCTAAGTATTTACCACTTTGTCTGTATGTGTTACAGATGTTTCTGGTGGTAGTCAGTTAATAACTGTGAGAGGACTTTATTAAACATCCAATGTATCTCACATAGTACTTTGATTTACAATTGACCGTCCTGAATGTTGAAGCTAATGTTACAAGTGTTTTTTTAATATTTCATAATAATATGGACGCACGTGGAGAAAAATATTTAATACATTTTATTTATGTAAAAGCATAACGAGCAATATCCATGTTATTTTGTAAAAATACACCTCAGAGTCACACAATAGCCCTGTTGAATCGCGAGACTTGGCAATTAGTAGTAGCGAGAAATATTAGCTCGTAAGTTGTTATACGTAATACCGACACTCAACGTGCTTAGACACGAAGTACTTGCGAATAATACATCTACCATCCTTTACGATCGCTTTGTTGAAAAAAAACATTCGAATTTCATCTTTATTGATGTTTGCCGAGTGTGATAAACATAGTTCTATGAATTAATTGTGAAAACATGGAAAAGTCAGTTGGTGACAGCATTTTGTATGAAAGAGCGTCTTAATATTTGTAGTCTTAAATATATTACTGCTGTTACTAGTCTAGTAATAAATCCCTCAGTGTCTCAGACACACACAAATACTGTTAACTTGTTACTAACTACACTAATATGCAACTAAACTTTACTAAAGCAGTTGATAACTTCAATTTATAGAAAGCATTGTCTGTTTGCTATATAATTAATTTGACAGAAATGTATTAGTAATACATTCTAAAAATGTATGTTATACTAGGTGCTTCCGGGTACACCCCATGAATTGATATAACAAATATACGTATATATAAATGAAGTATTTAGAGTGTGTAATTTTTTTCCAAATCAGTTCACAGATTACTGTGTTTAGTTCTAACATTTATTATAACAGTAAAGATAATATTAAAATTAGAATATTATCATGGTCTTATACGAATACCCTTATGTGCCCGCAGGCCATGGTGCGGACCTTAAGGCCGGTCGCGTCCCATTAAGCAATGGGAATGGGCAGTGATTTAGGACCTCTATCGAACTATTGGACCCCTGAGGATTGCAAAGCGAAAGCTTTATAGTTGTTATTTGTCGTAGTTGCAATTTGTTCTTATGGAAACTGTAACAATTAATACGGAAGGAAAAATCGTTAAACCTACTTCAAATCAAATATCTCAATTATTCGAAAATCAACCTTAATACCAAATAATTTCTCACTCCTAAAACTTTCCAACCTACGTGTCAATACCTATACTTACAACCAATAAATACAGGGGGATGCAAAAACAATAAAACGGCTATAATTTGTGCATAAACTGGTTCATTGTATCGAAGCCATTAGACTGCGCAATGGCCCATAAACGTCGCGTCGGCGGCCGCTCTCGTTACGACGTTGTTTAGACGCTCAACAGTCACCGGTAGTTGAGATGGCCGTAGCCCAAGTGGAAGAAAAATGGTTCGCAGGTCGATTAGAGTTTAGTTCATCCTGTATTTCGATTCAGAAGCATGTTTACTGGTGGTAAGTCTCTCACATGTGCGAGTCCGCTTGGGTAGGTACCACGGTAATGTCTATTTTTGCCTCTAAGCCGCATTGTGTAGTCGTTGTTGTGTTCCCGTTTGAAGGACATTGTAGCCAGTGTAACTATTGGATTTAATAAGACTTAACATCTCATGTCTCGGGATGGCGAGCGCAGTGGAATGCGCAGTTTGCAAAGCAAATATGACTGCCTCGAAAGAGCAACGGTTGACGAGACCATTCTGAGACGACAACCCGTCAATTCGATTCACATAAATAAAAAATTAAAAAACTTTTATTTCTTGCTAAAAAAATTTACAATTGAAAATTTTAATTACAATTACAATTTTATCAGAATATAAACATCACAGGAATTCATTATTTATTGTTATATGTTATTCGATTCACATATCGACATAAATTTGTTCTGCAAGTATTTGTTTTGGCTTTAGATCATGGGACTGAAAGCGTCAAAAATGTTTACTTACTTATAAACTATATCACCCGCATTTATACATATTTTTTAACTTTAAATGTTAATTCTCATATTGCCAGTAATTACACTAGCTACAATGTCTATCAGAATAATAAGTATTTACATCTTTCTACTTATCGGCAGAAGTAAAGACCCACTACTTATTAAAATGAAACAATTTTTCGGATTCTATTGCGGTTTTTTATATTATAATTTGGGAGAAAATTATAATATAGAGAATACGAAAAATAGTTTCCTTTAATGTCTAACATTCGCGTAAATATAGGAAATCATTATGCAGACCCGGTACCTACCTAATTACTTACGCTTAGATACAGCCCTCTGCCGACTTAGTAACACAATATTCCGCTCAACCACTTAAAAGCTATTTCCAGTTTGCATTACTGTCTTATTTCATCTGCGTATTCTCCGTCAGAGCCGCACCAAAACCCGTTTAGTGGCATTACATCCGGCCGCCTCCGTTTATCTCAACTTATTTTTGTTTATTCCACCCACAGACACCTACTTAGCAGTAAGCAAGAAATGTCTCAATCCACGTGGAAATATGAAACAATTTTACGATGATTTGGCGAGCGACGTTTTTCTTTTATCTGTAGATTTTCTTAGCTCTTTTTTGCTGGATTTATTGAAAATCCAGTAATTGTACTTTCGGCATATTTTTCATACGTTCTTAGTAATGTGACCCACTGCACTTGATAGTTAATGGAATGGTCAAGATATTAACTGATAAGAGGCCAATATAATTATGACACCCTTGTTGAATCCGGAAATATCTATAGGCTGATCCCGAAACGCAACACATTTATATGGACCTATGGCGTTTAGGCCTCGTGTGCAGTAGTTATACCCTATCCAAGCATCATAGTAAAGTAAAATATTATTCTGGATCTCTCGATGATTAAGTTTACCGTATTCCAGCGAGATATACAATCCAATACCTACCGAATTAATAATTATATAACAATCAATTTTAGACAGATAAAAGTAAATCCCTACAGAAGCGTTAATGGATGCCTTAAAGTTTAATGAGAGATTTCGACCTATTTAAAGACAATTACTCCTATTTTATGAATCAAGAAATTCTCTACAGAGTTATCTGAAGTAGTATTTCGGGAACACTAGTGATGAGTGGCGTATAACATTGGTTTTGCATTTACTAAAAGTAGCTCCAAGCGCGTGTCGATTCGGATTTTAGCACACAAAGTTGCTTGACAGTCAACTGTCTAAGCACGCGCCTTATGCTGCCCTAATATAGCTCCTGTTATCCTTATCAACTTTAATTAGACATAGTATAAACTCACTAGATGCAGAGACCGTTCACTTCTAACGGGACGGGCTGTAAATCTTTAAATGTATATTTCGGTTACTAAAATCCCTTGATATTGAAATTAAACTATTTTACGGATTTTATCGCGAAATTTTATATTATAATGTTCTCCCAACGTTTCGAAGACTGCAGCCTTCATGGTCACGTGGGAGGATACAGTCACGGGTCCACGATGAAATCTGAAAAAAGAGTTTTATTTTAAGTCTAATATTCAAGTAAACATAAGAAATCAATATCCCTTGATATATTGGAATTATAAATGATCCCATAAACCTCCTTCAACGCCATCCAGTTACATTACACACGTCGTAAAGTTAAAAACTTATCATATTTGACGGGTTTGGGCCTCAGTCCAACACATTCGGCCATTAAGACGAGTACGACTATCGGTCGATGCCAGAATTCCTAAGCCATTTATATCTATATGGATTTAGGGCAGTTAAATCATGCCAAAATCAACTCTAGGTTAGGGGAGTATTTTGAAGCTCCCGGAAGAAAAAGGTAGGGGTTATCTTTCAACTTGGTTGTCAAATATAGAGAGAGGAATCAAGTAAGTAGTTGCTGGTGTTTTTTTTTATCGTTTTCGACTACCTTGTACAAGATGTTGTACACGCCATACCCACACAAGCGTGTCGCTTTCCGGGACCAGCCTGTTTACATCCGATTAGATAGCGCGGCATAATTTTATCGACTAGCGAGGGATAATCATCTCTTATCAGTCGACTGTATGTGGGCTCCACTCCACATACCATCAGGGAGACATATTGCATGCCTATATATAAACAAAAGGAATTTTCTAGAATGGATTAATTAAAAAAATCCTTCACACGAATCTCCTTCACTCAATTCACTCAATGAAATTCTTCCAAGTCTTCAATACAAACACACGCACCTGCAAGCTGATGTAATTTGTATGTATTGTATTGTATGAGAGACGGCTCCCTGTTGGCGACATAAATAAGTCAGAGTCAAACAAATCTCGCTGGCGATACAGCGCGTACGTCTGCGCTCTGTATGCTAAACTGGTCCTTAGGGCTGTCAGGTTTAAGAACATGGTTGATTTTATATATAGAGTAATTTTATCCTATTATATCTATATCCCAACTACGAGTTAGAGAATAACGGTGCCTTTTGAGGTTGGCAATACTAGAAGCACAACTATAATATAATTTAGTAATATGAGCATCGTATTTATATACTGTTCAACTTCTGGTCTCCTCTATTATTCATGGGTATTATAGGCCTTAGTCCACTACGCTGGCCTAGTGCGGATTGGTAGACTTTACACAGCCTCAAAATTCCTATAGAGAATTTCTCAGGTATCCAGTTTTCCTCACAATGTTTTCTTTCAACATTAAAGGAAGCGATAATTCACAAAGCATAGACACATAATTTTAGAAAAGTCAGAGGTGTGTGTCCCTTAGGTTTTGAACCTGTGAACATTCATCTCAGCAGGCCGTTTCAATCCCAACTAGGCTATCGCTGCTTTTTACACAACTAACAGAAAACAAAGCCCCTTTACATCTCTTTAAAAAGACAATGAACTTAAGAAACTCGTGTATTCGAAAAAAAAATTGTGTGCATAAAAAGACACCTTACATATACACACTACAGATACACATACACGCCTTTTATCCCCAAAGCAAAAGTAAATCCGAAACTAGATCACCAGCATTTTACATTTTAATTATTTAAAATATTGAAAAGTGGCAACCCTATTTTCCAAGAGGTCATCCGTCTAGCGATTGCGTGTATCCATACATCAATACAGACATCTTTTATAGTAGCTTTGAATTATGACCTTCAGCGATACACTTGAATCACACATCATATTGAGAGCGAGGGCGAACCAATTCAGTTTATTTTAAACATCTTATTTACAGCTTCAGTTTATCATAAGATATACTGAAGGGACAAGATTCAAATATATCTACGGAAAAAAGATAAGTTTCGACTCCTTGTAGTATTCTTGTCTCTCAGGAAATTAATGGGCCTATGTTAAATACTATCTCGTAATAATGGCTCTACTTCTGTGCTAAAGTATTTTTTAAATACAATCACTTTCAGTTTAATATAGATTATCGAACTTACGATCTCTGTATTCTTGCATATTATAAAACAAAGTCCTCCGTTTCGTCTGTCCATCTGAACGCGATAAACCCAAAAACGACTCAACGTATATCGATGAAATTTTGTATGAAGATAGTTTTAAATCCTGTAAGGAACATAAACATTTTATCCCGGGCAAAAATATAACAGGGATTTTATCCTAGTAATACTCTTTCACGCGGGCTGAACTGCAAGCATAAGTTAGTAACATTATATTATTATAATTAGCTTACACACAAACATAGCATCACGCATTTTCCAAACTCCATGCTGAAAGCAGAAAAACCCAATATCAATTCTCTCCTTAACTCGACCTTACAGCGATAATCATATCGCACATGCAACGCAACCAATCAGTCCGCAACTACGCAGTTAGTGTACAACTACTATAATATTCAAATCAATTTAAACTCGACAATATACAAGTAGCTACTCGACACTATTACTTACAAATTTCGAGTAAGTTAGCCTAAAGTAGCGTGTAGAATAGTAAGCAATTAGGCGCAGCGCAGACGTCCGGTCACAACAAACAACTTAATAAAGTTCCCGGGGCGTTAAATTGCGGACCGCACGTCGAGACAATCTATTCCAGAGTACCGTGCTGTTCCTGGGTAAGTAACCACTTATATAGAATAATCCTGGCATTTAGGATCAGTTGTGAAATCTCGTGAATATTTCAAGTTTCATTATTGTTTTACATTTTTACGGGATGTCATATAATTAAAAAAGAAACTGGTTGATAAATATCATCCATCGATAGACCCTCCATATTATGTTAATATAAAAATCTAAATTAAAACTTTGCTACTATAGTTAGCAATGTGGTAGTTTTAAAGGCTTATGGTCCCTATTATGAGAAAAAATTAAATCAACGTTTAGTTCTTTAGCAACACTTTTCTTCCTATATTATGTATCTTTTCAGTTGCTCTATCATTTTTATATACGCACGACAAAGTGCGCCTGATGGTAAGTGGAGTAGAGTTCAATAGAATGTCGACTGACAAGAGAGTCACAATTATGCCGGCCTGTTGGAACCGGATAAACACAGGCTGATCCCGGAACGCGCCACACATAAGTGGACTACTATGCCGGGTTTTAACACCTTATTACGATGGTCGCTATCCGGGTAATTAAAATATGTCCTACCACCAGCAATCAATACTGCATTGATGGCTCGCCGTGAAACGTAAACAAACTAACAGACTGCCTTTTATTATATTTTAGAAAGCCCAACCATCAAAAGACTAGCCCGATCCATTAACCAACCGTTATAATAATCAATAACACGTTCAAGGCGTAGGGAATAAAGTAAACGGCCCAAATTGGCCAGTATTACGCAGTGGGTCCATTGAGCTCAATATGAAGGCACTTTATGGCCTCCACCTAATCGAACAGTTACGAAGGGGCCCAGATAGCGGGTATATTATAATAAATCTGCTGCAAGTACCGCTTGGGCCTTGCAGGACTTGTTCTCAAACGAGTTTGAAGTGAATTGGGTATAGCTTCGCAAATTAGTTTGAGATTTGTTAAGTAAGGTTTTCGTAAACGATAAAATAGGTCATACGTTGTTGCAAAAAAAAGTTTTTTATACTTCCAAGGCTCCCTCAATAAAGGCGTTTAACCATAAAAAAACAAGTATCCCTTAATTGCCAAGTAACTCATTCCAATCCAATACTTTTTAATATCTTTGTTACAAAGAGTTTTTTCTAACAGCCTATCATTATAACCTCTTTTAGCCCATTAAAACAACTCTGAAATAAAAATTTTAAAGTATTCCATTTTAGAAAATCTCCAAACGGACTGGCCGCTTTTGACCTCGTGGGTTACCTTTTTTATTTCCTTACCAAGTTCGTTATTATCCGCGGCCGCCGGAGCGAGGGGCTTCTAAAATTGAATTTAGATATTATTTTGTCCGTTGGAACATGGCTTTATTTTATTGGGAATGGTTAACGCAATTTGGAACGTTGGGTGAAATGAATCAGAAATCTTTCCGATAATAAGTCTTCATATTGAAAGGAAATGGAACTGTAATGACTGAGTTATAAAGTTTTGTTGTTGAAAGGCGGGATTGTTACAAACGTACTCTAATGGATTGTAACAGAATTTCCTACGTAGCTTTAGTAAATAGGTTAGCAAGAATTTGGTGGATATGAAACAATACCGATCTTGATTATAAGACATATTGAAATTAAACTAATTTTCCGGATTCTATCGCGGTTTTTTGTTTTTTATTTTTCTCCCGACGTTTCGAACATATAGCTGACGTGAAACACCGACGCTCGACGAAGTCTGCAGTCGCTGAACACTCTGAAGGAGGCACCAATCATTATCTGCGACTAGACAAGCCACAAATCCTCGCCAAAGAACACTGATTCCTGCCCAGGATGATTCGCGAGGCTATTGAAATTAAAAAACATCCTAATTTCAATAGGGAGGATGGTTGGAAGTTTGTACATGCCTGGGATCCAGTTCTACATTTAATTAAGTCGGAACCCAAAAGACCGTCTGCCAGACTTCAAGACACTGTGAGCTCATTCTGCGTAGATCGGACCACCAACAGCTAAAAATTTAAAAAAGTTGTATAATTGTAAAATGTAGGTAGATATTGTAACTTTGACTTTGCGGATGAACAACACCTCAGTCCCCCCCGTGACCATGAAGGCTGCAAAGTCTTCGAAACGTCGGGAGAAAAATAAAAAACTGCGATAGAATCCGGAAAATTTGTTTAATTTCAATGTCTAACATGCGCGTAAACATAAGAAATCATTATATAAGACATATGTTCACATATAGCAACACCAGAGTTTCTTGCCCGTTCTTCTCTAGTGAGAACTGCTTTCCGAACTGGTGGTAGAGTTAATATTGACGGAATCTAAATAATGTATAACATTTTACGGATTCAAATAAATCATTTCATTTCATTCATTTCATTTCATAGTGGAAAAACGTAGGACGACCTTTTAATCAAAAACGCGTTAAGGCTACCAGCACTTGAATGGTGAGTGGAATGGTCATGATCGTTTCACCGGTCTTACGGCCTGTCACTACAATTTCTGTAAGCCAGGTCCGATACACATTCTAATGACACGGAGTTAAGACTCAGTCAATGTCTAGGAATGTCAAATTATCTTCTACACCTATACAAAATTGCACACCGAAATATTTCAATGCCTTGTTGGATATTTTATATAAAGTTGCTGTGTATGCTTATTTGGCTACCACATTCATAAAATTAATATCAATGCAAAATTTAGGGATAATTTACCGATATTACAAGTAAGCGCAAAAAAGCAGAACAATTTGGGTCAAATTACATACAAACACACACACAACATCACGCGTTTATCCCCGAAGGGGTATGTAGAGGCACAACCAGAGCACCAACTTTCACGAAGTGTGTTCCGTCCTATGATGTGATAGGGGATGAGCCTACCGCCATTTCAGGCACAAATTCCAGACATCGGGCTGATACTGAGCATAAAAACCCGAATATCAATTTGCCCGACCCGGGATTCGAACCCAGGACCTCAGAACGCTATCGTACTACGCATGCAGTACAACTATGCCACCAAGGCGGTCGCGGGAGTCAAATTGGCTCATAAATAAGCTCTACCTTGTTTTGACGAGTCTATTTTAATCCAGAAACCCATACTGCGTGACTTATTCAAGTAATAAAAAGACGGACAGAGCCGCGAGCTAAACCTAGTCGTAATCAAAGACATGAACAGAGCTATCGGAGCAGTGAAACAGATTCATTTGATAACGGCTCGCCACATTCAGATATAGAAAAGGTTTCCACTTGAACACACATGAGTTTAATTATCCAACAAAAGCTACTGTTTGCAATTTTATTTCAAATAAAATCTAAATAATAGAAACGAATAAAGGATGTTTATTTCACACGAAGGATATAATAGCGTATAAAAGAACAACCAATAAGTTTTTTTTTAAATGCATGCCGATTGCGATAATACCGCCATTTGTACTTCCTGTTTGTTCATACTCGGTATTGAATATTTACATTTCTATAAGACTTGATGTGCAATAAAGAGTTTAAATTAATAAATAAATAAATCAGACGAGTAAATTTCTCTCCTGATTGTTAGCGTGACGACGCTCATACATAGTAGCTTCTCAGAGCAGCAATAGTTCTTAAAAAGGTTACTAAATTACTGTTTTCAACACTCTGACATATAACATGTTGATCAGTGGCGAAAGGCGAAATATTTCCGGAGGGAACCCGACACAAAATATAGGTAATGCATAAATGCGGTCGGCAAATCATTCTGATTATAATTAGATTGTACATTATTTCTACGTAAGGGAAGGCGACAGGAATCGGGTTACATACCCTTCATCACTGATTGATAAGGATGAACAGTTTATCCATTTGCTAAAACACACCTTCAGACACACTATTTCTACGATAACCATATGTTTCTAATTCGATTTCTCCCAGTACACCATCCGCAGCGCCATCTATGTCGCTAATTGCGTTGCAACCGACACAGTTTGCGAAACCAATTATACCGTGATCAGATTTTAGCTTCAAATATGAAATAACACGCCTTTGTTATACTAACTTAATAGTGGGAGCGAATTTGGGATCTGAATCACTCCGTTTGTTTATTCATTAGTAGTATTGAGTTGAATATTGTGTTAATTGTTTCGGGTCTGTTTGCTCGTGGCGTTTTCTGATTTAGTAATATTAGATATCTTTGGGTTCCGGGAAAGTGTTGTCTTGGCTATAGATCATGTGTCAAATGTTTAGACTTAATAATAATAGAATTCTTTATTGCACAATCAATAAAACATAGAGAAAAAAAAAACATGAAAGAAAACATATAGGACTTGGTGGGTTTTGAAGTAACCACTGGCAAATGTAGGCTACGATGGTACAAATTACAATATAAATAATGATTTCTTATATTTACTATGTTAGACATTAAAATTGAACTCTTTTCCTGATTTATCGGCAAAGTCTTCGAAACGTCGGGAGAAAATTAAAATATAAAAAACAGCGATAACATCCGAGAAATAGTTTAATTTTAATACCATATAAATAATCTATAATTATGAAATACGTCCCGTTACGGAAAGAGATATAATAATAAAACATATATTGTAAGAATTTTTTCATATAAATATATCGATGCGTATGACACTATTGATTGAATAATGTTTTCTTATGTTTACGCGAATATTAGACATTGAAATTAAACTAATTCCCCCTACTAACTAAACTAGTCCCCCCCGTGACCATGAAGGCTGCAAAGTCTTTGAAACGTCGGGAGAAAAGTAATATACTAAAACCGCGATAAAATC